>NW_019944628.1:75301-114923 GCF_002910315.2 Salvelinus sp. IW2-2015
TCTAGTTCTGTGGAACACATTTAAAAGTCTGAGAAGACTGTACTGGAGATCTTTGATCAAGTTCAGCTCCGAAAGGAAGCAGAAATATTGATATTGACATCTTGGTTTGCCTTCCCTTCAGCCCAGTCTAGGATGAACTTCTGCACAGAACAGTTTTTCCGATGCCAGCGACGCCCTTCGGTCAGCCACGGTTCTGATGCTTCTCTCTTGGCCAGGTAAGGGTTTAAAGATGTCATTGCAGTGGATTGGCTTGTCATGTGAGGTTGGTTCCTGGATGCTGTCTCTAGCTGCCACACCTCATGTTCATTGTTAACCCTTCACCTCTCCTTTCTGTGATGTAGAGCTCTGTGTAAATCCTGTTGAGGGGGGTTGTTCCCTGCTTTTTTCCATACCTTCTATCACACATTCATACCTCCTTGTCAGACTGTCTTTTGTGGTTTACTATGTCTCTCCAGGCTGTCATCCACTACAAGGGAAGTGTAAAAGGACGTGTATCAGACACATTCATTGACAGGATGAAAAGTGGGCCTTCACAACTACAGTAACTTATATTATCTCTATTATTGTAAGTTAACTACATTAAATCATATTGAGTATTGACTTGTCTCTAAGTGGTATTACTGTTTTCAGAAGCCTCTTGCATCATTGGGTTCACTCAGGTGCTGTAGTACAGGACGTGTTTCTGGATCTCTTTCTACACTGAGGACAGCATCATAGTCTCCTGAAGGAGCAGGTTTCTCCCAGTATCTGGTGATGCACTGTCTGCAGAACCTGTGTCCACAGGTGATAGAGACTGGATCCCTCTGCACCTGCTCACACACTGCACACCTGGACTGATCCTCTGGCAGAGAGCTGAAAGAACATTATTAAAAATAAAGACATCCTTCACTGCTATTTCTCAAATAATGTAGATATTAATACTGAACCTCTAACAGAGTAGACCATCCACTACAGAGGTAAAGGAGAGAGAGATACTGATCCTCTAACAGAGTAGACCATCCATACAGAGAAAAGAGAGAGAGATACTGATCCTCTAACAGAGTAGACCATCCACTACAGAGAGATAAAGAGAGAGAAGATACTGATCCTCTAACAGAGTAGAACATCCACTACAGAGATAAAGAGAGAGAGAGATACTGATCCTCTAACAGAGTAGACCATCCACTACAGAGATAAAGGAGAGAGAGAGATACTGATCCTCTAACAGAGTAGACCATCCACTACAGAGATAAAAAGGAGAGAGAGATACTGATCCTCTAACAGATAGACCATCCACTACAGAGATAAAGAGAGAGAGATACTGATCCTCTAACAGAGTAGACCATCCACTACAGAGATAAAGGAGAGAGAGAGATACTGATCCTCTAACAGAGTAGACCATCCACTACAGAGATAAAGAGAGAGAGAGATACTGATCCTCTAACAGAGTAGACCCATCCACTACAGAGATAAAGGAGAGAGAGATACTGATCCTCTAACAGAGTAGACCATCCACTACAGAGATAAAGGAGAGAGAGAGATACTGATCCTCTAACAGAGTAGACCATCCACTACAGAGATAAAGAGAGAGAGAGATACTGATCCTCTAACAGAGTAGACCATCCACTACAGAGATAAAGGAGAGAGAGATACTGATCCTCGAACAGAGTAGACCATCCACTACAGAGATAAAGGAGAGAGAGATACTGATCTCTAACAGAGTAGAACATCCACTACAGAGATAAAGGAGAGAGAGATACTGATCTCTAACAGAGAGAACATCCACTACAGAGATAAAGGAGAGAGAGATACTGATCCTCTAACAGAGTAGAACATCCACTACAGAGATAAAGAGAGAGAGATACTGACTCTAACAGAGTAGACCATCCACTACAGAGATAAAGGAGAGAGAGACTGATCCTCTAACAGAAGTAGACCATCCACTACAGAGAAAAAAGAGAGAGACTTGCAATCTTAATACTGATCCTTTGGCAGCAGACAGACAGACAGACAGACAGACAGACAGACAGACAGACAGACAGACAGACAGACAAGACAGACAGACAGACAGACAGACAGACAGACAGACAGACAGACAGACAGACAGACAGACAACAGGACCAGACAGTAATACTGATCCTCTGGAAGAATATAAGAAGTTGAGTGATGTTTAGAGTCATACAGTATTAATCAGGACCTTAGTGATGTTTAGAGTCATACAGTATTAATCAGGACCTTAGTGATGTTTGTAGTTATACAGTATTAATCAGGACCTTAGTGATGTTTAGAGTCATACAGTATGAATCAGGACCTTAGTGATGTTTAGAGTCATACAGTGTGAATCAGGACCTTAGTGATGTTTAGAGTCATACAGTATGATCAGGACCTTAGTGATGTTTAGAGTCATACAGTATGAATCAGGACCTTAGTGATGTTTGGAGTCATACAGTATGAATCAGGACCTTAATGATGTTTGGAGTCATACAGTATGAATCAGGACCTTAGTGATGTTTAGAGTCATACAGTATGAATCAGGACCTTAGGATGTTTGGAGTCATACAGTATGAATCAGGACTTAATGATGTTTGGAGTCATACAGTATGAATCAGGACCTTAATGATGTTTGGAGTCATACAGATGAATCAGACCTTGTGATGTTTAGAGTCATACAGTATGAATCAGGACCTTAGTGATGTTTAGAGTCATACAGTATGAATCAGGACCTTCAGTGATGTTTGAGTCATACAGTATTAATCAGGACTTAGTGATGTTTGGAGTCATACAGTATGAATCAGGACCTTAGTGATGTTTGGAGTCATACAGTAATGAATCAGGACCTTAGTGATGTTTGGAGTCATACAGTATGAATCAGGACCTTAGTGATGTTTGGAGTCATACAGTATGAATCAGACCTTAGTGATGTTTGGAGTCATACAGTGTGAATCAGGACCTTAGTGATGTTTGGAGTCATACAGTGTGAATCAGGACCTTAGTGATGTTTGGAGTCATACAGTATGAATCAGGACCTGTGATGTTTGGAGTCATACAGTATGAATCAGGACCTTAGTGTTTTGGAGTCATTACAGTATGAATCAGGACCTTGGTGATGTTTGAGTCATACAGTATGAATCAGACCTTAGTGATGTTTGGAGTCATACAGTATGAATCAGGACCTTAGTGATGTTTAGAGTCATACAGTATGAATCAGGACCTTAGTGATGTTTAGAGTCATACAGTATTAATCAGGACCTTAGTGATGTTTGTAGTCATACAGTGTGAATCAGGACCTTAGTGATGTTTGTAGTCATACAGTATGAATCAGGACCTTAGTGATGTTTAGAGTCATACAGTATGAATCAGGACCTTAGTGATGTTTGGAGTCATACAGTATGAATCAGGACCTTGACATTTACAGTAGATGTACCTCCAGTAACACCATGAATGTTTTAATGATCAGAATGGAACAAAAACTAGATTGATTTGTAGATGGGTTTGTTAATCCATGAAATATCTTCATGATAAATGACAATCTTGACTTTTCAGTTCTTACCAGTGTTAACGGATGTGAAATGGCTAGCTAGTTAGCGGGTACGCGCTACTAGCATTTCAATCATTACGTCACTTGCTCTGAGACTTAAGTAGGGTTGCCCCTTGCTCTGCAAGGGCCGCGGGCCTTTGTGGAGTGATGGGTAACGATGCTTCGTGGGCGACCGTTGATGTGTGCAGAGGGTCCCTGGTTTCGCCCGTGTCGGGGCGAGGGGACGACGTAAAGTTATACTGTTACATTGATGCTGTTGACCCGGATCACTGGTTGCTGCGGAAAAGGAGGAGGTTGAAAGGGGGGTGAGTGTAACGGATGTGAAATGGCTAGCTAGTTAGCGGGTACGCGCTACTAGCATTTCAATCAGTTACGTCACTTGCTCTGAGACTTAAGTAGGGTTGCCCCTTGCTCTGCAAGGGCCGCGGCTTTTGTGGAGCGATGGGTAACGACGCTTCGTGGCGACTGTTGTTGATTGGTGCAGAGGGTCCCTGGTTCGCGCCCGTGTCGGGGCGAGGGGACGTACTAAAGTTATACTGTTACAACATGGATCAGTTGTATAATCAATATCAGTTGTAAATCAATATCTGTGAGAGGAATCCATCAAGTAGTAGTAGTAGGAAGTAGTGTGGTAGTAGTAGTAGTAGTAGTAGTAGGAATTGTAGTAGTAGTAGTAGTGGTGGTAAGTAGTAGTAGTAGTATAGTAGGAATTGTCTCCCGGGTGCGCAGTGGTCTAGGGCAGTGCTAGCTGCGCCACCAGAGTCTCTGGGTTCGCGCCCAGGTTCTGTCGCAGCCGGCCGCAACCGGGAGATCCGTGGGGCGACGCACAATTGGCATAGCGGTCGTCCGGGTTAGGGAGGTTTGGCCGGTAGGGAGGGTTTGGCCGGTAGGGAGGTTTGGCCGGTCCTTGTCTCAGTATGTAAAAATGTAATAAAAAAATGTATGCACTCTACTGTAAGTTGCTCTGGATAAGAGCATCTGCTCTTGGCCGGTAGGGATATCCTTGTCTCAGTATGTAAAAATGTAATAAAATGTATGCACTCTACTGTAAGTCGCCTGGATAAGAGCGTCTGCTAATGACTAAAATGTAAATGTAAATGAATTGGTAGTAGTAGTAGTGGTGGTAGTAGTAGTAGTGGTATACAGTGCCTTCAGAAAGTACTCAAAAAGTACCGTGCTTCTACACTTGTATTACTTGCTGTTGGGGTTTAGCCTGGGTTTCTGTACAGCACTTTGAGATATCAGCTGATGTAAGAAGGGCTATATGAATACATTTGATTTGATTTGATACTCAGGCTGTATTTAAGTACTCAGGCTTTAACACTGCATCCTTGGCAGCGATTACAGATGTGAGTCTTTCTGGGTAAGTCTCTAAGAACTTTCCACAGCTGGATTGTGCAACATTTGCCCATTATTCTTTTAAAAAATCTTCAWGTTTTAGGTTATTGTCCTGATGAAAGGTGAATTCATCTCCCAGTGTCTGGTGGAAAGCAGACTGAAYCAGGTTTTCCTCTAGGATTTTWAATTTTTAGCCTGAAAAAACTCCCCTGTCCTTAACAATTATAAGCATACCCATAACATGATGTAGCCACCAGTATGCTTGAAAACATGGAGAGTGGCACTCAATAATGTGTTGTATTGAATTTGGCACAAACATAACAGTTTGGATTCAGGACAAAAAGTGAATTGCTTTGCCACATTGGTTTGCAGTATTACTTTAGTGCCTTGTTGCAAACAGGATGAACGTGTTGGAAAAGTTTCATTCTGTACAGCAGGGGTTCTTAAACCTTTTCAGCTCAAGACACAAATTAGAAACGTACCATCTTCCCATGATCCAACTCTTCCTCCAATGACCCAAATCAAGAAGAAATATTGTGTTAGTGTAGATGTATTCTCATAACTCGCGACCCACCTCTCACATGCCCAGGGCCCACTTTGGGTCCCGGCCCATAGTTTAAGAAACCCTGCTGTACAGGCGTACTTCTTATCTCTCTGTCATTTAGGTTAGCATTGTGGAGTACCTACAATGTTATTGATCAATCCTCAGTTTTCTCCTATCACTGCCATTAAACTCTAGCTGTTTTAAAGTCACCATCGGCCTCATGGTGAAATCGCTKAGCGGTTCCTTTCCTCTCTGGAAGCTGAGTTAGGAAGGACTCCTATATCTTTGTAGTGAGTGGGTGTATTGATAAACCATCCATAGTGTCATTAATAACTTCACCATGCTCAAAAGAGAAATTCAATGTCTGTTTTTTTAAAATATTTTTTTTTACAATCTACCAACAGATGCCCTTCTTTGCAAGGCATTGGAAAACCTCCCTGGTAGTAGTAGTAGTGGTAGTCGTGGTGGTGGTGGTGGTGGTGTGGTAGTGGTGGTAGTAGTGGTGGTGGTGGTGGGTATGGTGGTAGTAGTGGTGTGGTGGTGGTAGTAGTAATAGTAGTGGTGGTGGTAGTTGTGGTGGTAGTAGTAATAGTAGTGGTGGTGGTGGTGGTAGTAGTAATAGTAGTGGTGGTGGTAGTCGTGGTGGTGGTAGTAGTAATAGTGGTGGTAGTGGTGGTGGTGGTGGTGGTAGTAGTAATAGTAGTGGGTGGATTCGTGGTGGTGTTGGTGGTGGTAGTAGTAGTTGTGGTGGTAGTTGTGGTAGTGGTGATAGTCGTGGTGGTGGTGGTGGTGGTAGTAGTAGTAGTAGTAGTGTAGTGGTAGTGGTGGTAGTGTGGTGGTGTGGTGTAGTAGTGGTGGTGTGGTAGTAGTAGTAGTAGTGTGTGGTGGTGGTAGTTGTGGTGGTGGTGGTGATAGTAGTGGAGTAGTAGTGGTGGTGATAGTAGTAGCATAGTGGTGGTGGTAGTGGTAGTGGTAGTAGTAGTAGTAGTGGTGGTGGTATTGTTGGTGTGGTGGTGGTGATAGTAGGGCAGTAGTAGTGGTGGTGATAGTAGTAGCAGTAGTGGTGCTGGTAGTGGTAGGTGGTAGTGTGGTAGTGGTAGTAGTAGTAGTAGTGGTGGTGGTAGTTGTGGTGGTGGTGGTGGTGGTAGTGTAGTAGTAGTAGTAGTAGTGGTGGTAATAGTAGTGGTAGTCGTGGTGGTGGTAGTATAGTAGTGGTGGTGGTGGCAGTGTAGAAGTAGTGGTGGTAGTAGTAGAAGTAGTGTGGTAGTAGTAAGTAGTGTGTAGTAGTAGTGGTGGTGGTAGTCGTGGTGATGGTGGTAGTAGTAGTAGAGGTGGTAGTCGTAGTAGTAGTAGTAGAGGTGGGGTTATTCGTGCTAGTGGTGGTAGTCGTGGTGTCGGTGGTGGTAGCAGTAATAGTAGCAGTAGCTGTAGTAGTAGCAGTAGCAGTAGCAGTAGTAGTAGCAGTAGTAGTCAGTGGTGTAAAGTATTTAAGTAAAAATATTTAAGTTCTACTTAAGTTGTTTTTTGGGTTATCTGTACTTTTTTTACTATTCATATATATATATAATATATATATGATGTATTTTTTTTAAACTTTTACCCCTTTTTCTCCCCAATTTGGTAGTTACAGTCTTGTCTCATCGCTGCAACTCCCGTATGGACTCGGAAGAGGTGAAGGTCGAGAGCTATGCGTCCTCCGAAACACGACCCAACCAAGCCGCACTGCTTCTTGACACAATGCCCACTTAAACTATAAGCCAACCACACCAAGTCAGGAAACACCGTACACCTGCCGACCGTGTCAGCTGTCATGCGCCCTGCCCGCCACAGGAGTCGCTAGAGCGCCGGGCCAAACCCTCCCCTAACCCGGACGACGCTAGGCCAGTTGTGCCCGCCCCATGGGTCTCCTGGTCGCAGCGGCTGCGACAGAACTTGGACTCGAACCAGGACCTCTAGTGGCACAGTGAGCAACAGCGATGCAGTACCTTAGATCACTGTGCCACTCGGGAGGCCCTTTACTATTTATATTTTTACAACTTTTACTTCACCACATTCTCAAAGAGATTTTGAATGCTTAGCAGGACAGGAAAATTATCAAATGTATGTATTTATCAGAAAACATCCTTGGTCATCCCTACTGCCTCTGATTTGGTGGACTCTCTAAACACACATGCTTAATTTGTAAATTATGTCTGAGTGTTGGAGATAACCCCTGGCTATCCGTAAATTTAAAAAACAAGAAAATAGTGCCGTCTGGTTTGCTAATATAAGGAATTTGAAATTATTTATCACTTTTACTTTTGATACTTAAGTATATTTAAACCAAATAGTTTTTTACTTTTACTGAAGTGCTATTTTACTGGGTGACTTTCACTTTTACTTGAGTCATTTTCTATTAAGAAATATTTACTTTTTCCACCACTGTAGTAGTAGCAGTATAGTAGTAGTAGCATTAGTATTAGCATTAGTAGTAGTAGTAGTAGTACTAGTATTAGCATTAGTAGTAGTAGTAGAGTAGTATAGCATTAGTAGTAGTAGTAGCATTAGTATACATTAGTAGTAGTAGTAGTATAGCATTAGTAGTAGTAGTAGCAGTAGTAGTAGTAGTAGCATTAGTAGTAGTAGTAGCACTAGTACCAGTAGTAGTAGTAGCAGTAGTAGCAGTAGTACCAGTAGTAGAAGCATTAGTAGTAGTAGTAGCAGTAGTAGCAGTAGTAGTAGCAGCAGTAGTAGTAGTAGTAGCAGTAGTAGCAGTAGTAGTAGCAGCAGTAGTAGCAGTAGCAGCAGTAGTAGTAGTAGCAGCAGTAGTAGTTGTAGTAGTAGTAGTGGTAGTAGTAGAAGTAGTAGTAGTAGTAGCAGCAGTAGTAGCAGTAGTAGTAGCAGTAGTATGTAAAACACTGCCACATTTTTCAGTTCTTACCCGGATCAGTGGTAACAATCTCCTTTTCTGAATGTGATTGGCTGCTCCATAGACCGGTCACTCTTCATGGACACACAGCTGGGTTCAGGTGAGTCTGGTCTCTTCTGCTGGACCCTGGCAAACATACAGGTTTTTTTTTATCTCAGTTAAAAACCAAGAGGAATCCACCTAGTAATAGTAGTAGTAGTAGCAGTAGTAGTATCAGTAGTGGTATCAGTAGTAGTATCAGTAGTATCAGTAGTAGCATCAGTGTGAGTATCAGTAGTATATCAGTAGTATCAGTAGTAGTATCAGTAGCAGTAGTAGTATCCGTAGTAGTATCAGTAGGTAGTATCACTAGTAGTAGTATCAGTAGTAGTAGTAGTAGTAGTAGTAGTAGTAGTAGTATTAGTAGTAGTAGTAGTAGCAGTAGTAGTAGCAGTATCAGTAGTAGTAGCAGTAGTAGTTTGAGTAGTAGTATCAGTAGTAGTATCAGTAGTAGTATCAGTAGTAGTATCGTAGTATAGTGTAGTAGTATCAGTAGTAGTATGCAGTATAGTAGTAATAGTAGTAGTAGTAGTAGCAGTAGTAGTTAGTATCAGTAGTAGTATAGTAGCAGTAGTAGTAGTATAAGTTAGTAGTATCAGTAGTAGTAGTATCAGTAATAGTAGTAGCAGTAGTAGTAGTAGTATCAGTAGTAGTATCAGTAGGAGCAGCAACGGTAGTTTATTGGCAGTAGTAGTGGTAGCAGTAGTGATTGGTGGTAGTAGTAGTAGTAGTGGCGGTATTTGTTGATTTTTATTTAACGAGGCAAGTCAGTGAAGAACACATTTTTAATTATAAAAACATTTCTTATTACAATGACAGCCTACACTGGCTAAACCCGGACGACGCTGGGCCAATTGTGCACACCCTATGGGACTCCATAACAGCCGGTTGTGATACAGCCTGTTAGTGTTGAAGACCGCTGAGTACAGTAGTAATAGCAGTAATAGTATCATCAGTAGTAGTAGTATCAATCAAAGTCATTATTAAAGCCCTTTTTAAAATCAGCAGATATTGAACACATACCATGCAATAATATGGTGTTAGCAATAGGAGAGTTGAAAGGTTGATTATGATCATTCAGAAAGTTTAATGATGTTTGTAGTTATACAGTATTAAGCATTTAGTCTATTTACTCTGAGCTCAGCTGGGGAACTTAATCATTAATATATATTTGGTTTGTCATTTTAAATATTATTATCTTACCTCTTAGCTTTGGTGTCATGTTCCCTGAGAGACTCCTTTTAGAGGCAGGGCCCCCTCTTCTCTCTCCAGAGAGACTCCTTTTAGAGGCAGGGCCCCCCTCCTCTCTCTCCCCAGAGAGACTCATTTTAGAGCACTGAGCCCTAAACAGAGATCCAACATGTTGGTTGTGGTTAACACAGTTACAAGATAGTCTTGAATATCAATTGTTCTCTATTATTCATAACATCTATTAGAAATAAAAACATTTACCAACAGATACTGTATAATGTTTGACTAAAACAATCATTTCAAACCTTGTATACCATCATATTTTCCTTAGAATTGTATACCACAGGTCGGTCACTAAGATAAAGGACCATATCACAAGCCTGAGACTATTGAATGTCCAACAAATTAGCATCTTCACATGGGCATCCTAGGAGGCTTTTTACATTTTTTTATTTAACTTTATTTAACTAGGCAAGTCAGTTCGACAGCCTACCCCAGCCTAACTCGGACGACGCTGGGCCAATTGTGCGCTGCCCTATTGGACTCCCAATCACAGCGGGATGTGATGCAGCSTGGATTCAAACCAGAGACTGCAGTGACACCTCTTGCACTGAGATGTAGTACCTTAGACCGCTGCGCCATAGTAACATCTGACAAAAATATCTAAAGACACTGAAGCCGCAAACTTTGTGAAAATTAATATTTGTGTCATTCTCAAAACTTTTGGCCACGACTGTAGAGCTAACGACCACTCACATTTAAACTTAGCAAAAAAAGAAACGTCCCTTTTTCAGGACCCTGTCTTTCAAAGATAATTCGTAAAAATCCAAATAACTTCACAGATCTTCATTGTAAAGAGTTTAAACACTGTTTCCCATGCTTTTTCAATGAGCCATAAACAATTAATGAACRTTCTTAGGGCTAGGGGGCAGTATCCTGAATTTCCGCCTGTCTGGCGTGCCCAAAGTAAACTGTTACTCAGGCCCAGAAGCTAGGATATGCATGTAATCGGTAACATTGGATAGAACACACTCTGATGTTTCTAAAACTGTTAAAATAATGTCTGTGGGTATAACAGAACTGATATGGCAGGCGAAAACCCGAGGAAAATCCTTCCGGAAAATTTTGGGGGGAGGTCTCATGCCTTTTCAATGCAAGCCTATGGGCTATACAAAAAAATAGCTCCCAGATTGCAGTACCTATGGCTTCCACAATATATCAACAGTCTTTCTACAAAGTTTCAGGCTTGTTTCTTGAAAGACAAATAAGTAAATGTAGTTTATCCAAGGTGAGCCTCATTAGGAAAGTAGTCTTTTGGTGTGCGTGAATGAGGGCGCACTCTTCATTATTTATCTTCCCTATTGAACATACTAGTCTCCGTATTAAATACGATCATTTATTTAGATATTAGAAAACCTGAAGATTATTTAGAAACGTTGTTTGACTTGTTTGGTCAACATTATGAAAACGTAGGACACTAAAGAGGCATTTCTACTGACTCTGAAAAACACAAAAAAAGATGCCCACGTTCCCTGCTCATCTGCGTGAACGTGCCTTAACGTGAACGTGCTGCAAAGAGTTATGAGGACTGCAGTTGTGGCCAGGGCCATAAATTGTAATGTCCGTACTGTGAGACGCCTAAGACAGCGCTACAGGGATACAGGATGGACAGCTGATCATCCTCGCAGTGGCAGACCACGTGTAATAACACCTGCACAGGATCGGTACATCCGAACATCACACCTGCGGGACAGGTACAGGATGGCAACAACAACTGCCCGAGTTAAACCAGGAACGCACAATCCCTCCATCAGTGCTCAGACTGTCCACAAAAGGCTGAGAGGCTGGACTGAGGGCTTGTAGGCCTGTTGTAAGGCAGGTCCTCACCAGACATCATATGGGTACAAACCCACCGTCGCTGGACATTGGACCAGACAGGACTGGCAAAAAGTGCTCTTCACTGACGAGTCGCGGTTTTGTCTCACCAGGGGTGATGTCAGATTCCATTATTGCCGAAGGAATGAGCGTTACCCCGAGGCCTGTACTCTGGAGCGGGATCGATTTGGAGGTGGAGGGTCCGTCATGGTCTGGGGCAGTGTGTCACAGCATCATCGGACTGAGCTTGTTGTCATTGCAGGCAATCTCAACGCTGTGAGTTACAGGGAAGACATCCTCCTCCCTCATGTGGCACCTTCCTGCATGCTCATCCTGACATGACCCTCCAGCATGACAATGCCACCAGCCATACTGCTCGTTCTGTGTGTGATTTCCTGCAAGACAGGAATGTCAGTGTTCTGCCATGGCCAGCGAAGAGCCCGGATCTCAATCCCATTGAGCACGTCTGGGACCTGTTGGATCGGAGGATGAGGGCTAGGCCCATTCCCCCCAGAAATGTCCGGGAACCTTGGTGGAAGAGTGGGGTAACATCTCACAGCAAGAACTGGCAAATCTGGTACAGTCCATGAGGAGGAGATGCACTGCAGTACTTAATGCCGCTGGTGGCCACACCAGATACTGACTGTTACTTTTGACCCCCCCTCCCTTTGTTCAGGGACACATTATTCCATTTCTGTTAGTCAAATGTCTGTGGAACTTGTTCAGTTTATGTCTCAGTTGTTGAATCTTATGTTCATTCAAATATTTACACATGTTAAGTTTGCTGAAAATAGTGCATTTGACAGTGAGAGGACGGTTCTTTTTTTGCTGAGTTTATAATAGTACGTCTTGGGTGCCTACCCAGCAACCTGGTCGCCACACAGCCGAGTTGTGGCTCCGATTTGAAGTCACCTATACGTGGCGTCCTATATAGAGCTAACAACAGACTCACGTTTATAATAGTTTGTCTTGGGCGCTGTCTACTCCAGCAACCTGTTTGCCACACAGCCGGGGTCATTCCACGAAACGAGTCCGTTTTGACGTAGCGATTTTTTTGTCCGAATTTGATTTAAAAAATAAGGATTACGATTTTGACACACAAAACCATTCACACCATGTCCAATGCAGTCCCTTACCTCCTTTCGTCAATAGTTCGGCATTTTTCCGTAATATTCGCATAATGTCAAAAATGTATATAAGTAGCAGCGAACAGGGCTGCCAACTTTTGAAGATAGCAAATCTTACGCCAAGCTATGTGAATMTCATTGCCCACTGGCAAAACCCCTGGAAGGGTCAATGTAATAGTCGGTTGGCTATTAATGAACTATTGATTAATTGTTCAGCAGTCTATGGCTTGGGGGTAGAAGCTGTTAAGGAGCCTTTTGGTCCTAGACTTGGCACTCCGGTATCTTTTGCCGTGTGGTAGCAGAAAAAACAGTATATGACTTGGGTGACTGGAGTCTCTGACAATTTTATGGGCTTTCCTCTGACACCGCCTATTATATAGGTTCTGAAATGCAGGAAGCTTGGCCCCAGTGATGTACTGGGCCATACACACTGCCCTCTGTAGCGCCTTACGGTCAGATGCCAAGCAGTTGCCATACCAGGRGGTAATGCAACCGGTCAGGATGCTCTTGATGGTGCAGCTGTAGAACTTTTTGAGTATCTGGAGACCAATGCCAAATCTTTTCAGTCTCCTGAGGGGAAAAACGTTTTGTCGTGCTCTCTTCACAACTGTCTTGGTGTGTTTGGACCATGATAGATCGTTGGTGATGTGGACACCAAGGATCTTGAAACTCTCGACCCGCTCCACTACAGCCCCGTTGATGTTAATGGGGGCCTGTTCGGCTTGCCTTTTCCTGTAATCCACGATCAGGTTGTTGTCCTGGCACCACACTGCCAGTTCTCTGACCTCCTCCCTACAGGTTGTCTCATCGTTGTCAGTGATCAGGCTTCCCGCTGTTGTGTCGTCAGCAAACTTAACCTCTTTGGGCTAGGGGGCAGTATTTTGGCATCTTGATGACAAGCGTGCCCAAAGTAAACTGCCTGTTACTCAGGCCCAGAAGCTAGGATATGCATATAATTTGGATAGAAAACACTGTAAAGTTTATAAAACTGTTAAAATAATGTCTGTTAGTATAACAGAACTGAAACTGCAGGCGAAAACCKGAGGACAAACAATCCAGAAAAATAAATACTTCAACCCACCATTGATTCCTATGGCTGTCATTTTTAATATGAAGGGAAAARCTCCCAGACTGCAGTTCCTAGGTCTTCCACTAGATGTCAAGTCTTGAGAAAGAGTTTCAGGCTTGTTTTTGGAAAGATTTGCTAGAATTTGTAGTTTTTCTAAGTGGCTCCGATTTTAGCTGTAGTGTTTGTTACGCATTCTTGTGAATGCGTGTACTTTGTTGTTTATCTCCGGTAATGACAAGAACGATTCTCCGTCTTAAATTGTATCGTTTATTTATATATTAGGTTACCTGAGGTTTGATTATAAACGTTGTTTGACTTGTTTGGAGACGTTTATTGGTAACGTTTTGGACTCATTTTGTATGCATTTTGAAGGAGGGAAACCGGTGGATTATTGAATGAAGCGCGCCAGCTAAACAGAGTTTTGGGGGATATAAAGAAGGACTTTATCGAACAAAAGGACAATTTGTGATGTAGCTGGGACCTTTTGGAGTGCCAACAGAAGAAGATCTTCAAAGGTAAGTGATTTATTTTATCACTATTTCTGACTTTCGTGGCGAAGGTAGGAAAGGGCAGCGTGGCGTGCGATTGAGATTGTGTCATATGTGGATCTGTTGAGGCGGTATGCGAATTGGAGTGGGTCTAGGGTATCCGGGAGGATGCTGTGTATGTTAGCCATGACCAGCCTTTAAAAGCACTTCATGGCTACTGACGTGAGTGCTACGGGTGGTAATCATTTAGGCAGATTACCTTCGCTTCCTTGGGCATAGGGTCTATGGTGGTCTGCTTGAAACATGTAGGTATTACAGACTCCGTCAGGGAGAGGTTGAAAATGTCTGCGAAGACACTTGCCAGTTGGTCCATGCATGCTTAGAGTACACATCCTGGTAATCCATCTGGCCCGTGGCTTTGTGAATGTTGACCTTTAAAGGTCTTGCTCACATCAGATACCGAGAGCATTATCAAACAGTCATTCAGAGCAGCTGGTGCTCTCGTGCATGCTTCAGTGTTGCTTGCCTAGAAGCGAGCATAAAAGGCATTTAGCTCATCTGGTAGGCTTGTGTCACTGGGTAGCTCGCGTCTGGGTTTCCCTTTGTAGTCCGTAATAGTTTTCAAGCCCTGCCATATCTGACGAGTGTCAGAGCAGGTGTAGTAGGATTCAATCTTAATCCTGTATTGACGCTTTGCTTGTTTTATGGTTCGTCTGAGGATTTCTTATAGGCGTCCGGATTAGTGTCCCACTCCTTGAAAGCGGCAGCTCTAGCCTTTAGCTCGATGCGGATGTTGCCTGTKATCCATGGCTTCTGGTTGGGATATGTACTGTACGTACGGTCACTGTGGGGACGACGTCGTCAATGCACTTATTGAAGAAGCCGATGACTGAGGTGGTGTATTCCTCAATGCCATTGGATGAATCCCGGAACATATTCCAGTCTGTGCTGCAAAACAGTCCTGTAGTGTAGCATCCGTGTCATCTGACCACTTCCGTATTGAGCGAGTCACTGGTACTTCCTCCTTTAGTTTTTGTTGTAAGCAGGAATCAGGAGGATAGAATTATGGTCAGATTTGCCAATTGGAGGGCGGGGGTGAGCTTTGTATGCATCTCTGTGTGTGGAGTAAAGCTGGTCTAGAGTTTTTTTCCCCTCTGGTTGCACATGTGACAAGCTGGTAAAAATTTGGTAAAACTACTTTACATTTCCCTGCATTAAAGTTCCCGGCCACCACGAGCGTCGCTTCTGGGTGAGCATTTACTTGTTTGCTTATGGCCTTATAGTGCCAGCATCGGTCTGTGGTGGTAAATAGACAGCTACAAATAATATAGATGAGAACTCTCTTATTAGATAGTGTGGTCTACAGCTTATCTTAAGGTACGCTACCTCAGGCGAGCAATACCTCGAGACTTCTTTAATATT
Organism: Salvelinus sp. IW2-2015; assembly: GCF_002910315.2. Classification (NCBI taxonomy): domain Eukaryota; kingdom Metazoa; phylum Chordata; class Actinopteri; order Salmoniformes; family Salmonidae; genus Salvelinus; species Salvelinus sp. IW2-2015. The sequence continues at coordinate 90,820 of NW_019944628.1, forward strand.
AGACATCGCGCACCAGTTGTTATTGACAAAAAGACACACACCCCACCCCTCATATTACCAGACGTAGCTTCTCTGTTCTGCCGGTGCATTGAAAATCCCTCCAGATCTATATTATCATACCACTACACCAAGGTTCTACACAGAGAGAGGTGTTACCACTACAACAAGGTTCTACACATGCAGAGAGTGTTACCACTACAACAAGGTTCTACACATGTCAGAGAGTGTTACCACTACACCAAGGTTCTACACATGTCAGAGAGTGTTACCACTACACCAAGGTTCTACACATGTCAGAGAGTGTTACCACTACACCAAGGTTCTACACATGTCAGAGAGTGTTACCAACTAACAAGGTTCTACACATGTCAGAGAGTGTTCCACTACAACAAGGTTCTACACATGTCAGAGAGTGTTACCACTACACCAAGGTTCTACACATGTCAGAGAGTGTTACCACTACAACAAGGTTCTACACATGTCAGAGGTGTTACCACTACAACAAGGTTCTACACATGTCAGAGAGTGTTACCACGACACCAAGGTTCTACACATGCCAGAGAGTGTTACACTACAACAAGGTTCTACACATGTCAGAGAGTGTTACCACGACACCAAGGTTCTACACATGCCAGAGAGTGTTACCACTACACCAAGGTTCTACACAGGAAATTGTTATATTAATGGTTGGTGGCAGTGGGTAACCAAATCATAGATGTGCAGTCTGCTGGTCCATAGACTGCTTTCAAGGTAAGTACACAAACATTTTATATTTTGTAATTAGTGTGACATATATGTTTAAAATAGGGCTGGAAGAAAATCCCCTGATCTGTTTATAGTGCTGGGTGTTTGAAAATGTTATTGTTATAACAATGAATTTTAAAAAAATCACCCAACCTTCAAGAAAAATCGAATGAATTTAAAACTATGCGAGTTTGTTTTCTGTGTCAGCCAATTGCAACTCAATAAAAGGTGAAACTGGTTCAGGCTGCTCACTCCACGTGCGCCTGCTGCTGAGGAGAGAGGGAGGGAGTGAACGGAGCCTTGGCCTATGTGAGTGGACGATAAGAGGCCTTTTTCATGTAAATAAAACAAAAGTTAGAGAGACGACCTGTACCCTGCAAGATACTTTATGTTCAGTTTCAACTGTCGTCATGACGTCACTCCTTTATGTAAGCTAACAACAGTAACCAGAGGGTGGAGCTAACAGTCAGTCGCATGCAGTAAATAGTGACATTGTTTAGAATCTTGCTTCAGTTTATTTTATTATTTGTAGTCATTCTTCAAAATATAATTTTAACTAAATGTATAATTTACTCGAGACCAGATTTAGTTGTGTTTTTTCATAAAAAAAATGTGAATTACTCTAGGCATATAATTGTAAACAGGCCTACAAACCCAAAATGTTTAAATTTGAGAATGTTTATTTATATGCCTCAAATATTAAACTGTCATAAAATATTTTATGATTAGTTGAATCAGGTGTGCAAGTGCTGGGCAATAACCAAAATATTAAGAAACCCTGAGATAAACATTAAACCATATAATTTAACAGCTCTACCATCTTTAGCAGACTTTTCACCGATAACACGTAGGACTTAATGATTAGTTTCCACTTTGAAAACTGCTGTTTGTCAGCAATTCAACTCAAGTAGCAGTTCTACTAACTTGTAATATCTCATTCCAGATATTCATTCTCTTACTCTGTCCTTTAGAATAAATTGTTCAGAAATACTTACTTTATTTTCTACTCTCCAGATAGTGTTTTCTGCTCTGTCGTCTGAAAATGGATCCTGTACAAAACAACAAATGTACTTTCAGTTTCATCTCAGCCGTCTCCACACCCTCATAAATGTGTTTAATTGGTATATTCCACTAGATGGCAGTAAACACCTGCTGTAGACTAGACTGTTTCAACAGTGGCCACGTTTACATGTGCATAGTATTACCATAGTAGCTCATATCCCGCTTAAGGTTTTATTCGGGATAAACTGTTTACCTTTGATATCCCGCTCACGAGTATTCCTGTGTCCATGAATAAACAGACTATTCCTCATTTAATTTGGGTTAAATGGAATAGTAACTAAAATAGGGATAGTGACTGTAGGCCTATAACCTCACAGCTGTAGTGTGATATTACCTCCTGCAGAATTAAGCATGATACAACAAATGCACGTTGTCTTTGGGAACAGGGGTGGAGAAATATGGTTTATTTGGGAATGGGCATGTAATGTGTTATCTTTGATTCTGTTATTCAAGCAGACAGTATTTCAACTACATAAAATATGCATCCAAGATTAAACGTAGTTAATCGTTTTCTCAGCTTTTCATTTCCTCAAAACGGGTCAAACTGATGACATTTGMACATTTTGCACAGGACCAATATTTCACTGTTCTGGAGTTAATGTGTCCRTAAACAAAACAGACAACTTTACCCGTGTTAACTACATTACTAATGCATTCATTCTATCAATGTAAAACATTATTCTAGAGAGAACTACTTTATTTAGTCTATCAATGTAAAACATTACTATTCTGAGAGAACTACTTTATTTAGTCTATCAATGTAAAACATTATTCTTGAGAGAACTACTTTATTTAGTCTATCAATGTAAAACATTACTCTGGAGAGAACTACTTTATTTAGTCTATCAATGTAAAACATTATCTGGAGGAACTACTTTATTTAGTCTATCAATGTAAAACATTATTCGAGAGAACTACTTTATTTAGTCTATCAATGTAAAACATTATTCTGGAGAGAACTACCTTATTTAGTCTTCTGGGGCAACAAGTTATGACCGAAGAGAAGCTGCATGTATCTAACTCTAGTTGAAAACAAATGGCTACCAGATGTCATAGATTATAATTATATGGCCTACCAGATGTCATAAATTATAATATGGCTACCAAATGTCATAAATTATAATATGGCTACCAAATGTCATAAATTATAATATGGCTACCAAATGTCATAAATTATAATATGGCTACAAATGTCAGAAATATTAATATGGCTACCAAATGTCAAAATATAATATGGCCTACAAATGTCAGAAATTATAATATGGCCTACCAAATGTCATAAATTATAATATGGCTACCAAATGTCAGAAATTTAATATGGCCTACCAAATGTCAGAAATTATAATATGGCTACCAATGTCAGAAATTATAATATGGCCTACCAAATGTCAAAATTATAATATGGCCTTCCAAATGTCATAAATTATAATATGGCCTACCAAATGTCATAAATTATAATATGGTCTACCAAAGGTCTGAAATTATAATATGGCCTACAAATGTCATAAATTATAATATGGCCTACCAGATGTCATAAATTATATGGCCTACCAAATGTCATAAATTATAATTGGTCTACCAAATGTCATAAATTATAATATGGCCTACCAGATGTCAGAAATTATATGGCCTACCAAATGTCATAAATTATATGGTCTACCAAAGTCATAAAATTATAATATGGCCTACCAGATGTCAGAAATTATAATATGGCCTACCAAATGTCAGAAGTTATAATATGGCCTACCAGATGTCAGAAATTATAATATGGCCTACCAGATGTCATAAATTATATGGTCTACCAAAGGTCTGAAATTATAATATGGTCTACCAAATGTCATAAGTTATAATATGGCCTACCAGATGTCAGAAATTATTATATTTCTACCCGATGTCAGAATTATAATATGGCCTACCAGATGTCAGAAGTTATAATATGCCTACCAGATGTCAGAATTATAATATGGCCTACCAGATGTCAGAAAGTTATATGCCTACCAGATGTCAGAAATTATAATATGGCCTACCAGATGTCAGAAATATATATGGCCTACCAGATGTCAGAAGTTATAATATGGCCTACCAGATGTCAGAAGTTATAATATGGCCTACCAGATGTCAGAAATTATAATATGGCCTACCAGATGTCAGAAATCCTACCAGATGTCAGAAATTATAATATGGCCTACCAGATGTCAGAAGTTATAATATGGCCTACCAAATGTCAGAAGTTAWAATATGGTCTACCAAATGACAAAAATTACAATATTGCCTACCAGATGTGAAAAATTACAATATGGCCTATCATGTCGAAAATTCAGAACAGTGTATCAGCAAAATACATTATTATGGAATTATGGTGGATAAAACTGCACAGGTAGCATACTTTTTGAAGTGATTGGTTTGACAATCAGATGAAACATCATCACACAACACCTATGAGAAGTGAAACTGAGCCTGCGTGAAAAACAACAGTAAACAGTATGTGTTGACATGCCACAGTATCCCGTCTAAGATCAGCATATCCCAGGCATCTTATCCGGGTTTCTCATAACCGGGATTCAAGCTTTTTCAGGTTAATGTAAACGAGATGATGTTTATATGCATCAACTCAAAACCAGAGTACTTGAGTATCGTGAATAATAACGGGATATTGGTGTGCATGTAAACGTGGTCAGTATGTGTTTGGTTTCTTGGTCCTGGTGACTCATGGGCTCTTATTCATAAAGGCAGAGTCTCAGAGGAGGAGTGCTGATCTAGGATCAGGTCACCCTCTCCATGTAATCTGATTCATTATGATCTAGGATCAGGTCACCCTCTCCATGTAATCTGATTCATTATGATCTAGGATCAGGTCCCCCTCTCCATGTAATCTGATTCATTATGATCTAAAAGGCTAAACTGATCCTAGATTAGCACTCCTACTCTTTATGAATACTGTCACAGGTGACTCCTCCAGATGAGGTATAGTTGTGCCTTACCGTTTTGAGCCGGAGTTCACAGAAGGAAAGTCAGACTGAGAGAAGAGAAAGAGCAATACAGGAAGGAAGGAAAGTCGAGTACCAGACCGTGACTGCTGGTGCACCTGTCTACTTCTGTCAACAGAGTTAGAATGTCCGGCTGATTCCCTTAATGGAGGTCGAGCATCAGACCTACGATGCAGAAGAACAGGACTTGTGTGGATTTTCTGGCTTTCATCAAACATGGGGTTCTGGAGACGTTTTTCAGAATGGCCAGGATCAACTGGAAGTGACGCGCCACACCTGAAGGCCCAAATGGGAAGCCGTCTGAAGTGAAAGTGTTTTGGAAATTAGGATATATTTTATTATCACTCTCTAAGATGCTATTGAATATCAAATCAAATCAAATTGTATTTGTCATATGCGCCGAATACAACAGGTGTAGACCTTACAGTGAAATCCTTACTTATAAGCCCTTAACCAACAATGCAGTTTTAAGAGCAATACCTAAAAAAAAAAAACATAAAAGTAACAAATAATTAAACAGCAGTAAAATAACAATAGTAAGGCTATATACAGGGGGTACAGAGTCAATGTGCGGGGACTCCGGTTATTCGAGGTAATTGAGGTAATATGTAAGTAGAGTTTTAAAGTGACTATGCATAGATAATAACAGAGAGTAGCAACAGCGTAAAAGACGACGGGGGGGTGGGGGTGGGGGGTAGTGCAAATGGCCTGGGCAGCCATTTGATTAGATGTTCAGGAGTCTTATTGCTTGGGGGTAGAAGCTGTTTAGAAGCCTCTTGGACCTAGACTTGGTGCTCCGATACCACTTACAGTGCGGTAGCAGAGAGAACAGTCTATGACCAGGTGGCTGGAGTCTTCGACAATTTTTAGGGCCTTCCTCTGACACAGCCTGGTATAGAGGTCCTGGATGGCAGGAAGCTTGGCCCCAGTGATGAAAAGGGCCGTACGCATTACCCTTTGTAGTGCCTTGCGGCCGGAAGCTGAGCAGTTGCCATACCAGGCAGTGATGCAACCCGTCAGGATGCTCTCGATGGTGCAGTTGTAGAACCTTTTGAGGAGCTGAGGACCAATGTCAAATCTTTTCAGTCTCCTGAGGGGGAATAGGTTTTAGTTTGTTGGTGATGTGGACGCCAAGGATCTCTCAACCTGCTCCACTACAGCCCCGCGGATGAGAATGGGGGCGTGCTCGGTCCTCCTTTTCCTGTAGTCCACAATCATCTCCTTTGTCTTGATGATGTTGAGGGAGAGGTTGTTGTCCTTGCACCACACGGTCAGGTATCTGACCTCCTCCCTATAGGCTGTCTCGTCGTTGTCGGTGATCAGGKCTACCACTCTTATGTCATTRGGCGAACTTAATGATGGTGTTGAAGTCGTGCCTGGCCGTGCAGTCATGAGTGAACAGAGAGTACAGGAGGGGACTGAGCACGCACCCCTGAGGGGCCCCCATGTTGAGGATCAGCGTAGCTGATGTGTTGTTACCTACCCTTACTAACTGGGTGCAGCCAGTCAGAAAGTCTAGGATCCAGTTGCAGAGGACGGTGTTTAGTCCCAGGGTCCTTAGCTTAGTGATGAGCTTTGGGAAGCACGTATGGTGTTGAATGCTGAGCTGTAGTCACATAGGTGTTCCTTTTGTCCAGGTGGGAAAGGGACGTTTTCCAGTCTGTGCTAGCAAAGCAGGCCTGTGTAGTTTAGCATCTGCTTCATCTGACCTGGTGCTTCCTGCTTACATTTTTTTTGTTTTATATCAGGAATCACTAGAATATTGTCAGATTTTCCAAATGGAGGGTGAGGGAGATCTTTGTACAGAGAATCGTGTGTGGAGTAAAGGTGGTATTTTTTCCCTCTCTGGTTGCAACAATCAAAATAGACAACATAAAAACATAGTTATAGCTACCTAATGACACCCAACTAACTTGTATATTCTAGTAACCTGCCTACACTCCATAATGTAACTGACTACTGTAGTCTCTCCTGGAGGTTGGCTTGACAATGATGACATGCTGGCTAGGTAAACAGCGTCTGGAGTGGATGCACCATAGAAATAGAATGAATGATGTTGACACTGCCTGGGACTATTTTATATGAAATGTGTGTCCATTTGTGATAAGCCTAGCCCCTGTGAAGAAATGTAGAATCAGTGGAAGGACAATCCTGGTTTTCAAGATAACTTGGCAGAATGAATTAGAAAGAGAAATATATCTTGGGCTAGACATACAAATGTCCTGTTGACTGGGCCCCTTCAGAGCGCTAAGAAACAATGCACAGGATTGTCAGGAAGTCCAAATCAGATTACTATCTAAATGCAATCACAGAGAACCTCAACAACCCTACCGAGTTCTGGAAGATAATCAAATCAGATTACTATCTAAATGCAATCACAAGAGAACCTCAACAACCCTACCAAGTTCTGGAAGTTAATCAAATTCAGTGTCAGGTTCTAATGTATCCTCTGACCTTCCTGACTATTTAATGATGGATTCTAATGAAGTGAAAGATAAAGACCATATTGTTGGGTTTTTTAACACGCACTTCATATTCTGCTGGTTCAGTTTTTGATAATGGTGGGGCCCAGGCCTCTAGTAACTCTGTTACAGTCAACTATGATATAGGCCCTCATGTGAACCATTTTAACTTTGAGCCTGTTTCTTATACTGAGGTCTATAAAGCACTAAAGGCAATCACCACTAAAAAGTCTGCAGGTCCAGACAACCTGGATCCCTACCTCATAAAGATAGCAGCTGGTATTATTACTGAACCTGTGGATCACATTTTCAACTTGAGTCTCTTGACCAATTCCATACCCAGCATTTGAAAAACCCTTACTCACCACTGCACTTTGTATACCAGGGATTGGATTACTACCTTTTTTAGATCTTGGGCACGGCACCACAACTGCAGCTATGGCAGTGGCAAATGACATCATTAATGGACTTGATAAAAAGCAACATTGTGGCTGCTCTGTTTGTGGATATCAAAGCGCTTTGATCTCAGTTGACCATTAATTGTTGCTAGCTAGACTCAGAAACATTGGTCTCAGTGAAGGCCAGTAAATTGGTTTAGGAACTATCTTTCTGAAGAAAACACATACTGACAATCACAAGTCTAGCTTTTCTGAGATTAATAGAGGTGTGCCCCAGGGTTCCATTTTAGCTCCTGTGTTGTTCTCAATTTGTGTTAATGATTTGGGAAATGGATGCAACCAGCAAAGTTACAATCTATATAGCAAATGACACAGTCAATACTCATGTTCTCCTTCTCTGGTTCAGACTGTTGAAGAACTCCAGACTGCTTTTCAGTCACTGCAGGCCTCCCTTTATGGTCTCAAACTGGTCTTGAATATACAAATACATTCTAAAAATACATGTTAAATACATTGTTAAATACATTCTAAAACATCGGATGCGCACTTCACAATATTGTCTAAATAATCAATATTGTAATTACCAAACAGTGTCAGAAGTATAAAGTCAATAGTGGTAGTGAACAAAATGCTGCTTGTAATTACCAGTCTGTCTTTTCCACCACCAGTATCCTGATTAGCATGTAAACCCACACACTAAAGAGGAAGACAAAACAGCCTCACACTTGACCCTCACCCCCTTTCAACAATGAGCTGGCCAATACAGTCTTCAAGTCTGCAAGAAGAAGAGAACGTGTAATAGTTTTGTGCCATCATCATATAGCTTCTAAATGAATAAGCCTCATGATCACTGAGGCTAATGATATATTTATGTTGTAAAGGCCTATCATGATCCGTAGACTAATGTTATATTTTATGTTGAAAGGCCTCATGATCCTGAGACTAATGATATATTTTATGTTGAAAGGCCTCATGATCCCTGAGACTAATGATATATTTTATGTTGTAAAGGCCTCATGATCCCTGAGACTAATGTTATATTTTATGTTGAAAGGCCTCATGATCCTGAGACTAATGTTATATTTTATGTTGTAAAGGCCTCATGATTCCTAGACTAATGTTATATTTTATGTTGAAAGGCCTCATGATTCCTGAGACTAATGATATATTTTATGTTGAAAGGCCTTCATGATTCCTGAGACTAATGTTATATTTATGTTGTAAAGGCCTCATGATTCCTGAGACTAATGTTATATTTTATGTTGAAAGGCCTCATGATCCCTGAGACTAATGATATATTTTATGTTGTAAAGGCCTCATGATCCCTGAGACTAATGATATATTTTATGTTGAAAGGCCTCATGATCCGTGAGACTAATGATATATTTATGTTGTAAAGCGCTCATGATCCCTGAGACTAATGATTATATTTATAGTTGAAAAGCCTCATGATCCCTGAGACTAATGATATATTTTATGTTGAAAGGCCTCATGATCCCTGAGACTAATGATATATTTTATGTTGTAAAAGGCCTCATGATCCCTGAGACTAATGTTATATTTTATGTTGAAAGGCCTCATGATCCCTGAGACTAATGATATATTGATGTTGAAAGGCCTCATGATCCCTGAGACTAATGATATATTTATGTTGTAAAGCCGTCATGATCCCTGAGACTAATGATAAATTTTATGTTGTAAAGGCCTCATGATCCCTGAGACTAATGATATATTTTGTGTTGTAAAGGCCTCATGATCCCTGAGACTAATGATATATTTTATTGTTGTAACGGCCTCATGATCCCTGAGACTAATGATATATTTTATGTTGAAAGGCCTCATGATCCGTGAGACTAATGTTATATATATGTATGTAAAGGCCTCATTATCCCTGAGACTAATGATATATTTTATGTGAAAGGCCTCATGATCCCTGAGACTAATGATATATTTATGTTGTAAAGGCCTCATGATCCCTGAGACTAATGATATTATTTATGTTGAAAGGCCTCATGATTCCTGAGACTAATGGTATATTTATGTTGAAAGGCCTATTGTTTCTTTGATTGTTGAATATTACATTGACAGGAGTTGGTTTGTCTCTCGTCTAGACAATACAGACTGGTTCCTACAGGATCACTTTGGAGTGGATGCTGAGGGGAGAACGTCTCGGTCAGGTACTCCCAGTCTGTGTGTCGCAGCAATTCAATATAAACACCCTGACCCCAACGCTGACCCCAAGCTACGTTGGATTCCAGGAAGTAGAGAGGAGGCTCACGACATAGTATACAAATAAATGTTTTAAAGAAAGATGTTGTATTCCTCACTTTAAACACATAATAAAATAATAAACACATTGTAAAACATATAAAACAACAATTACTGTCACTCAGCATTAATTATGCTCCGTTCATAACCAAGATATCCTGCTTGTTAAACAATTAGTGTTCAAAAAACATATTAATACATCGCATTTTATAAATAACATTTTGTTGTTGTATTTGTGTTTGTTGTGAAGGGCTGAGTCAGAGCTGCGGTTATCACTAGTACTAGAAGCAGAGCTGAGTGGATGGAAACAACATATTTTCATCTAATGGTGTTTCTAATGAAGATGGTCCAGGAACAAGGACTGACAACTTCCTATAGGAGCGCCTCCCTACTGGGTTGATACAGTCACGGGTGGGAGGATCCTATTTCCATCTCACCAATCACCTCAGGCAGGCAGGTTGTCAAAATCAACTCATACAAACATTGTTAGAGCCACTTGTGTGACAACAGTTATGCTAAATATCCTAGATATATTGCCTGGCCTGGCAGCCCAAAGCCTGGACCCTGGGACAACTGTACTTGTCTTAGGTGTGAAGCATCCTACAACCGAAGACAACAGACACCATGGTCACTATTGACCCCAACCATTGCTGTGCCTACTGACCACCAGAGGAGGCTGGTAAGGGAGGATGAACGGCTCATAATAAGGGCTGGAATGAAGTGAGTGGAATTGTACCTGTGTGTTTGATGTGTTTTATTCCAGCCATTATTATGAGACTGTCCTCCATGCCACCAGCCACCACTGCTGACCACAGATCAGAAACTAGACAAACAGTCTAACTGGCAAAACCACGAATACATTAGTCTGGTCCCAGATCTGTGTGTGCTTTAGCCAACTTTAGATATACATGGCATGACAATAACAGTCAGAAGAGTGGTTTGAACAGATCTGAATCAGGAAAACTAAGAGTTGGTTCAAACAGATCTGAATCAGGAACTAAGAGTTGGTTCAAAACAGATCTGAATCAGGAAACTAAGATTGGTTTGAGGTTGTCAAGGGTGTCAATCATTTGGGACCTCATTGTATAGTTCAAAGTTACAGATATTTTGAAACTGGATCTATCATAATGATTCTACATGTATAGTATGAACCTGGATCATCATAATGATTCTACATGTTATAGTATGAACCTGGATCATCATAATGATTCTACATGTTATAGTATGAACCTGGATTCATCAAAAATATCTACATTTTATAGTAAAAACTGGATCATCATAATGATTCTACATTTATAGTATGAACCTGGATCATCATAATGATTCTACATGTATAGATAGTATGCCATGGCCTTTACTGGCCAAAGGTAATGTTATGTTTATGATATACTATGGGTTGTGTCGCTAGACTTTGACCAGATATTATTGCATTATTGCATCCAAAGATCAACTGTACCTAGAACACAGATACAGAGCCACTTGTCATCAGGAAGGTCTCTCTCAACACAATGGAAAATGTCTCAATGACTGACATGTCTGGTTGTGAATTCAGGCTACAAGGTAAGAATCTTCCCAGGATTATTGTAAAGTGTGTAGGGACATTACATGTATGATGCTGTCTTAGTATCGTGAATGACAGTAAAACAGGCAGATCTAAAAGTCCATTTCACCTGGGACAGGTACGTGACAGTTCAATCATACAAAATGGCGCTAACTAGGCGTAGGCAAGTCAAATTCAAAAACATATTGTCATTTATCATATATATATGATTCGTATATCTGATTATTTTACAATTTGTAAAAATGTTGATGTATCATAGTTCTAAATCATCTGACAGAATATCAGAACATTTGTTGTTTTTCAAAATACAATGATTTCCTGCTTCCTGTGTAATTTGGTATGAACCCACTGAACATACTTATCTTAACATTGTTATTATGAATTATATTTAGTAATAGCATCTTAATAGCATACGTGTTGAACAAAGCAACACACTGGAATGAGTGAAATGATTAAAAGACAAGTGAGACATTATTATTATTATTATTATTATTATTATTATATTGTTATATTATTAGTTCCACTACATGGAGAAGAGGTGAAACCTACCAGTCATGACTACATGTTCATGTGATGCATTAAATCACCTCACTGTTCGATGTGTCTGTTAGTAAATGTTTTATTTCTAAGAGATAATGAATAAAAGAGAACAATTGACATTCAAGAATTAGTTGTCACTGTGTTAACCATAACCAACATGTTGGATCTCTGTTTAGTTGTCACTGTGTTAACCACAACCAACATGTTGGATCTCTGTTTAGTTGTCACTGTGTTAACCACAACCAACATGTTGGATCTCGTTTAGGGTCAGTATGTTAACCACAAACCAACATGTTGGATCTCTGTTTAGTTGTCACTTGTTAACCACAACCAACATGCTGGATCTCTGTTTAGTTGTCACTGTGTTAACCACAACCAACATGCTGGATCTCTGTTTAGTTTCACTGTGTTAACCACAACCAACATGTTGGATCTCTGTTTAGTTGTCACTGTGTTAACCACAACCAACATGTTGGATCTCGTTTAGTTGTCACTGTGTTAACCACAACCAACATGTTGATCTCTGTTTAGTTGTCACTGTGTTAACCACAACCAACATGCTGGATCTCTGTTTAGTTGTCACTGTGTTAACCACAACCAACATGTTGGATCTCTGTTTAGTTGTCACTGTGTTAACCACAACCAACATGTTGGATCTCTGTTTAGTTGTCACGTGTTAACCACAACCAACATGTTGATTTTGTTTTAGACGTCAGTGCTCGAAAATCAGACTCCTGGTGAGAGAGAGGAGGGGTCCCTGCCTCTAAAATGAATCTCTCTGGGGAACATGACACCAAATCTAAGAGGTGAGATGACAATGTTGTTTAAAACTTATAAGGAGTTTATTTCCAGAATGCTACATCCATCAGACATGTTTTTGGGGCTACAGACGGCTATATGGGTCCACTAATACAGGACTGGTAAAGCTCCAGTACTTTTGTGAAGAAAAAATATTTTTAAATTCAGATCCTTCAGCACCCTCAGCAGCCCTACTTCCAGTGGCTATGGACTGTGATATGTGGTTGTCTCACTTATTGTAGCTATCTTCAGATGAATGCACTTACTGTCAATCGCTCTGGATAAGAGTGTCTGCTAAACCAGGCTTCTCTATCTTGGCTGTACTCGTTGTAATGTAAGACGTTTGATAGAATTTTCACATGACATGACCACTTTCCTCCTGTTAATCCTTGTCAATATGTTGGCATGCATAACCTTATTGTTTGGACTCATTCTGATGGTTGTTACAAGCCGAATTCGAATAATATTACCGTTTTATCAACACACTCTTCACTCCTGTTTAAACCAAAAAGGGTTCCATCTTGCTTTATGTATGGAAACACTAAAAGTTCTATATAGAACCCTTTATGGGTTCTTTGATCAGAACTCTAGAGGTTCTTCTTCACTGAACCAAAATGGTTCCATATAGAACCCTGATTGGCCTTTATGAATTATGGCTACTACTATTAAATAGTAATATTTTTACCTAGAATATCATTTAATAAACAATTAAGTAATGGGACTAGAGACTTCATGCATAGCTTTAATTAAAATGTCTTTATTCTCAGCACTTATACAATCAATTTTCTAAGCAACACACTGGAATGAGTGAAATGATTAAAAGACAAAGTGAGACATTATATTATTATTATTATTATATTGTTATTATTATTAGTTCCACTACATGGAGAAGAGGTGAAACCTACCAGTCACGACTACATGTTCATGTGATGCATTAAATCACCTCACTGTTTCGGATGTGTCTGTTAGTAAATGTTTTATTTCTAAGAGATAATGAATAAAAGAGAAACAATTGACATTCAAAATTATTGTCACTGTGTTAACCATAACCAACATGTTGGATCTCTGTTTAGTTGTCACTGTGTTAACCACAACCAACATGTGGATCTCTGTTTAGTTGTCACTGTGTTAACCACAACCAACATGTTGGATCTCTGTTTAGTTTCACTGTGTTAACCACAACCAACATGCTGGATCTCTGTTTAGTTGTCACTGTGTTAACCACAACCAACATGCTGGATCTCTGTTTAGTTGTCACTGTGTTAACCACAACCAACATGCGGATCTCTGTTTAGTTGTCACTGTGTTAACCACAACCAACATGCTGGATCTCTGTTTAGTTGTCACTTGTGTAACCACAACCAACATGCTGGATCTCTTTAGTTGTCACTGTGTAAACCACAAACAACATGTTGGATCTCTGTTTAGTTGTCACTGTGTTAACCACAACCAACATGCTGGATCTCTGTTTAGTTGTCACTGTGTTAACCACAACCAACATGCTGGATCTCTGTTTGCTTTTTGCTTAATGGTCAGGGACAGTATGAGTGTAGCCAGATCCTTTTCACTCGCTATCCTTGTTTCATTTTGTGGTTCACCGGATTCGTCATCATCCTCGAGATGAGGTACAGATGAACGACCTGCTTGTTAGCTAAGCTAGTCGGTACAGCTAGGTAGGCTAGCTAGCTACTCTACCAGCAGCATCGTAGTTATTCTAGCAACCACTACATCATCACTGGCTGCCTGCATTTCTTGTGGATCGATGGAGCTCCCCGGTTGTTTCTTCCACCTGTTATCCCTCTCTCGTTGATGGATGCTGGCTCCCTCTGTCCGGTTCTCCTCTCTTCACTAGATGGACGGTAACTTTAGTGTTTAACCCCTCTGTATCCAAGGACCGAACTTTTTAATATTATTTTCGGGGTGCCTCAAGTAGGCTGGACACATGACATTTTTATCAACACGTTTTTCTGATAAAAAAGAGTTCATTGCATCCACAATGGAGCCCAGTTTCATAATATTACTTTATGTCCCAAGTTATGAAGTAATCGCGAAAAAACAGGCCTCATTTTTAGGTCATTTTTCACCCTGCCAGCTCCTATTAGTTCTATTGAGCACCGTGGCACCAATTCGCCTTCTAAAAGTTGTATTCCCATCCCGTTGTTCTGCGTCACAATGTCAGCTTCGCTATTGTTATCAATGAGACCTGCCTGTGTTAACCCTGTAGGCTTACCTCAGGTAACTTATTATTAATAAGGTTATGGCTACTTGGTGAGTGTGATCACTGTTCGCCTGGGTACACGTTGTGGTGACCCACAGTCCTAGGGATGGCTGGCACATAGCCATCAATGTTAAATATTTTCTGGTCATGGTTAACCATGTTTTTTCCCCAGAAAAAGCTATAAAACCTAAACAAAACGCATGTCCCTGCCCTATCTTTCAAGATGTGGCTGATTTAAACAGCCAGAATAAATGTTTTCATTAAGAAATAAAAGATATTGATGATTTGTTGTTTCTAAATGGCTGCTGGGTAATTTGATATGCGTCTAAATATGTTTGTTCGTAGGCATTGAATTGAGAGAATGCTACGCAGTTTCACTGAGTTGCAAACCAAATGGATAGGTCTAGCTCATTGATTTGTAGATCTGACGCAGTTGCAACCTCAGATTATGAGCCTAGAGTGTCGCGAATGAGGGGCCTGCAGAAGGCCACAGGGAGGAGCAAGAGAGCTATTAAACCCATACTGTTTTTTTGCCTAGAAAAATCTTTACATTTTCTTTATTTAACCAGGCATGTCAGTTAAGAACAAATTCTTATTTACAATGACGGCCTACCCCGGCCAAACCCAGACGACGCTGGGCTAATTGTGCGCCACTCTATGGGACTCCAAATCACAGCTGGTTGTGATACAGCCAGGGTGTCTGTAGTGACGCCTCAAGCACTGAGATGGAGTGCCTTAGACCGCTGTGCCACTAAACCTATGCATAATCTATTTTAGCCTTTACCCTAATTCTAGGGTATGGTAGCCTAGAACACTTTTAGAAACTATTTTTGTAATAATATTATGTTAGTAAATACCAAAACCAATGTAAGCATCTTCATTTTTGGTTATTTATTATTGCAAGGCAGAACACATGTGGTTTGAACTGGGTGTGACCTAGTAACCTCTATGTCCAGCAATTGGTGTGGGATAGTTGGGGCAGGATTGAGACTGATTTCAGGAATGAATAAGAAAAATACACTTTATTCTCAGCTGCCTCACCAATGTCTTTATGTGAATTAATCACTTTTAATTGGTAAATATTTCCAATAGACGGCAGCATAAGACCACGAAGCATCAGTTATAGGCTACAAGCAGCAATATGATTGACATAAAATAGCATGCAACCAAAGACTATATGTCCCATGATTTTCTAAAATGATTACTCATTACTTTACAGTTATATCGATCTATCTATCTATCGATCTATCTAACTAATCTATCTAATCTAATCTATATATATTTATAACAGAGCAGGTCGATGCTGGTTGATGAATTTGACAATGAATGTACTAGGAAAATACTTTTCCCGACCAGAAGGTGACTGAATTAATGTTCACGATTATTGAAACTCGTTATTGGAATAGTAATCAAGTATAATTTCAAAACATGAGCCTTAAAATAGGTCATAATAAACATGAATCATCTTATAGCAATTCACAGTAATCTGTTAAAATGATGTTCCTTCCTCTTGCGTCAGCATTGTGGAAAGGGACAGAAAAAGCAGGGGTAGCGGGAGAAAACTACATTTATTTTATGAGATTTCATTCGTGGTCTTATACTGCCATCTATTGGAATATTGTAGCAATTGCAACACATTTCTTCTAAGCGTTGTGTTGATCTGACCATCAGTTTCTATACCTAAGGTCACTGAAATAAAGTGTATATCCTTATTGAAGTAGTAATTACTCAGAATTGAAAAATATACAACATCTGTTAGTTAATTTGATCACTTACAACCATAAAATAGCCATTTACAGGATAACAATGAACGATGCAACAATGGTCCATATACCCTTAAACCAAAAACAACATGCATTAATTAGTTAATTATAAAAAACACTTTCTTAAGATGGGGAACATTATCTGCCAAAGTAACACCCCTTTAAAGCACCAATTAGCAGTTGAAACAATAACAACGTTTTCCCCCCCACTGTTTTGGTAAAAAGATGGAATGGGGCTGGAGAAATGTAACCACTAAAATGTATAGACGGGATGGATGCAAAGACTGACCATCCATGGTACAACAATTATAGTTTTAAATATGTTTTGAAGCTTTACAGTGTTTTGTTTTGGAGTAAAACAAGCTTGTTTTTGGATTCTGATAGAGAATGACAGAACTAAGCTCATGAGGCATTTAGAAGTTATATTATTTTCTGAATCAATAGGTAGATATAATTAATTAATACGTTTAAAAAAGGATGTGGATCCAAAAATGGATGTAGTAACTGTTGATTCACCTTTAACATAAACACACTCGAAATTAGACGTATATTTGTCCCATAGTTGACAGTGGATGTTGGAACAAAAACCAATCCATTAGGCCCAAAGAACTGTCTGTACAGCTCCGATACAGGATCGTGTCGAGGCACAGATCTGGAGAAGGGTACCAAAACATTTCTGCAGCATTGAAGTTCCCCAAGAACACAGTGGTCTCCATCATCCATCACTCCACCAAATGGAAGAAGTTTGGAACCACCAAGAGTCTTCCTAGAGATGGCAGCCTGGCCAAACTTGAGCAATCGGGAGAAGGGCCTTGGTCAGGGAGGTGACCAACAACCCGATGGTCACTCTGACAGAGCTTTAGAGTTCCTCTGTGGAGATGGGAGAACCTTCCAGGAGGACATCCATCTCTGCAGCACTCCACCAATCAGGCCTTTATGGTAGAGTGGCCAGATGGAAGCCACTCCTCAGTAAAAGACACATGAAGCCCACTTGGAGTTTTCCAAAAGACACCTAAAGGATTCTCAGACCATGAGAAGAAGATTATCTAGTCTGATGAAACCAAGATTGAACTCTTTGGCCTGAATGCCAAGCATCACGTCTGGAGGAAACCTGGCACCATCCCTACAGTGATGCATAGTTGTGGCAGCATCATGCTGTGGGGATGTTTTTCAGAGGCAGGGACTGGGAGACTAGTCAGGATCGAGGGAAAGATGAATGGAGCAAGGTACAGAGAAATCCTTGATGAAAACCTGCTCCAGAGAGCTCTGGACCTTAGACTGGGCGAAGGTTCACCTTCCAACAAGACAACGACCCTAAGCACACAGCCAAGACAACGCAGGAGTCACTGAACATCCTTGAGTGGCCCAGCCAGAGCCCGGACTTGAACCTGATCGAACATCTCTGGAGACCTGAAAATAGCTGTGCAGCGACGCTCCCCATCCAACCTGACAGAGCTTGAGAGGATCTGCAGAGAAGAACTGGAGAAACTCCCCAAATATAGGTGTGCCAAGCTTGTAACGTCATACCCAAGAAGACTCGAGGCTGTAATCGCTGCCAAAGATGCTTCAACAAAGTACTGAGTAAAGGGTCTGAATACGTATGTAAATGTAATATATATTTTTTAATAGATTTGCTAAAATTTCAAAAAAACTGTTTTTGCTTTGTCATTATGGGGTATTGTGTTTAGATTGATGAGAAAAAACAATGTAATCAATTTTAAAATAAGGCTGTAACGTAACAAAATGTGGCAAAAGTCAAGGGGTCTGACTACATTCCGAATGCACTGTATGTCAATTGTTTAGCTGGAATGGAATGTTGGTATCCTGTATATCTGACTGTGATATGTGATTGTCTCACCTAGCTATCTTAAGATGAATGAACTTACAGATGCCATATCTTAATTTGACTCAGTTTCAGCAACTGGAAATATTCAGTATTATGTGGATTATAATTCATGGACATTTTTGATACATTTTTCGTTAGGGCAAATCAAGTCTGACAGGAAAATTCCTGCAACGCAGGATTATCAAATTAAGATATTTGCCATGTCTCTGGGGCCGTTTTCCTGAGAGCGACGGAACTTAGGCTTATGAGTGTTTTAAGATGCATCTTTCCTACAACGGCCAAAGATGTAACATGCGTTTGCCAAAATGGTTGCGTCTTGGAGCATGTGTTGATACTGATAGGATCGAAAGAAATTGAGCGCTGCTCTCAGATCAGCTTTCTCCATTAAAATCTTTCCTTAACATTATAATTGTTTCACAATTCTGACGATGGATCAGCTTCTAGAGAGATATTACCATCTATGGCAGCAAATATTGAGGTGGCTTATTCTATGCTTACCCAATAAAAATGCATTAAATCACAGATTTGGCACATTATTGCACACATTAGTCTCCAAATCACCATTGAAAAGGAAAAGGCACTATGCTTTCAAACCAATTTGTTTTAAGCAGGGTTTTATTTAACTAGGCAAGTAAGTCTGTTAAGAACAAATTCTTATTTACAATGACAGCCTACTTGAGAACAACACTTTTAACTGCGTTGTTCAGGAGTAGAATAACAGATTTTACCTTGTCAGCTCAGTGATTCAATCCAACAACCTTTCAGTTACTGGCCCAATGCTCTAACAACTAAGCTACCTGCCACCCCAAGGTTAAAAGATTAATGTTTTGGCCTTCATCAGAAAAATCACATTTTATTTTGGAATTAAACAAGTTAGCAAAAACAAACACTGAAGGTCCAGAAATACATTCTGGATCCATTCCTTAGATACTTTAGTCTCCAGAGTTCTTATCTGGATCCATTCCTTAGAACAGCAGCCAGAAACTCCTGAATGCTCAGATGCACGAAGCAGTACACCTTGTCCTGGACAGCCCACATTCCTCTTTAAAGATCTGTGTGCACAATCCTGAGTACACCCGAGGCTTCATTGACATCAATGCCAGCCTCTTTCAGGTCTTCTCATAGAAAATCAGATTGCCATTCACAAGCTGTTGAAAAGCCAGTTTCCCAGTACAGAATGCTCTCTTTATCAGTGTGGACGCTGTCTCTTCTTTCCAAGATACTTTTATTCTTCTGTTTGTATGAAACACCAAAGGTGTGTGTACATCTCAGTCAGAGTATGGGCATCTCTCTCTCCTCTTATGTTCAGCATGTGTTCAAGGACTAATTGCAGAAATCCAACAGAACGACTGGAATGTGGCACATGATGTGGAGGGCTCCTTGATGTCTTTATGTGTGAGATGATTCTGCTGGCCAGTCCTCATCACTGAATCTCTTCCTGAAGTACTCCTCCTTCTGGTAGGGTCATTGACCCTCGCTACCTCTGTCACCTGGTCAACACACCCTGAAGGGATCTTATTGCTTGCTGCAGGTCGGGTAGTTATCCAGAGGAGAGGCAGAGGGAAGCAGATTTCCCTTGATGAGATTTGTCAGCAGAACATCCACTGAGGTTCGACTTTTGTAGACGTCACAACAGATCTTGTTGTTCCTGGAAGTCGAGGCGGCAGTCTCGCACCTCATCCCAGGACCATCAAAGATGAACAGAACTTTGTACTCGTCTATGTTGGAGATTCTGATTCTTTGGTTTCTATTGAGCAAGTGATTGAGAAGTTCAATCAAAGTGTGTT
Source organism: Salvelinus sp. IW2-2015 (assembly GCF_002910315.2). Taxonomy (NCBI): domain Eukaryota; kingdom Metazoa; phylum Chordata; class Actinopteri; order Salmoniformes; family Salmonidae; genus Salvelinus; species Salvelinus sp. IW2-2015. The sequence continues at coordinate 111,254 of NW_019944628.1, forward strand.
TTTCCCCTTTCATCAAATTCACTCGCGGAAAAGGCAATGAAAATACAAATTGGACCATCTGATTTGCTTTTCCTTCAGCCCAGTCCAGAATGAACTTCTGCACAGAGACTGTTTTTCCCAATGCCAGCGACTCCCTTTGTCAGTCACAGTTCTGATAAGTTTTTGTCTTGTACCGTTAAGGGCTTGAAGATGTCGTTACATTTCATCGCAGTCTCTGGTCTTGCTGTTTCCCTGGTTGTGGTCTCAATCTGTCTCAGCTCATGTCTTACTTTTGACCTTCTCCTGTTCCACCCTCTGTGATGTAGAGCTCTGTGTAGATCTTATTGAGAAGTGTTGGGTTTCCTTGTTTAGCGATCCCCTCAAATACACATTGAAACTTCTTCTTTAGATTAGATTTGAGTTCAACGTTGGCAAATCACAGCAAGGCTCATCTGAATCTAGATATAACACAGAGGATATTAATACTTACGTCTGATTTTCATGTTAGAAAGTTGTACATAATAATTATAACTTATTCTCTTAACTGCCTGTATAAATGTGTAAATGTTTTTATAAATCATTACACACTGGTGTGACTGTTTATATTATTGTTGGTATTATTAATGTTCTCAAATTCCCAATCTGCGCCTCATACAATCATGGCCACCTGATCATCCCCAGCTTCAAATTGGCTCAAGGCTGCTACGATATCATTAAGTTTAGCTACTTTAGCTGTACTTCAGTTTACAGCTTTGAAATGTTATAAAACAGCATTCAACATGAAGCAGACAGCTCTTACTTTTCTCCAGTGTGTCAGCAAGCTCCTTCTGGTTCAATTTTCTCCTCAGGATGTGCAGTGTGATCTTCAGAGCCCCCTCTCTGGCACTGCTCTCCTGCTTCTCATCTTCAGCATCCACCACTTCCTTATCCTGCTTCTGACTCTCAAAGCCTTCTGGAGATCTGGGACTAAGAATCCTCTTGAACATCTTCAGCTCATTCTGTCAGAAATGTCATAATATTCTCTTTCAAGCATCTGAAATAAATAAAGTAAATAAGTTAAGCAAGAGAAGAAATACTTTCTCATTAACACATGAATGAATGATTGACAGATCAACTTTACTGAGGTAACAAAACAAACTGTACATAACAGGCCACATACACTGAATATGGAGGCCAGGTCTGTTTGATGACTCTGGGAAGACTGACCACTGAGAATCTCCTGTTGGTTTCTGTGGACAAAACATCCAAAGAGTGCACCACACACGACAACGTAACACACACACTATGAAAATTGAAAAAATGATTTAGGACTATGGATAATGAAAAATAAATTGGAAATGGGAGAGGAAGGAGGAGAAATGACTAGAGAGACAGTGTTGTTTAACCACTGACCATGACCCATGAGTTCTTCTTACCTTGTTTAGGAGAAAAGTCTCCCTCTCTAAACATTATAGGTATACCCATAGACCGGCCACTCTTCACTGGACACAGCATGGGTACAGGGGAGTCTGGTCTCTCCCGCTTGATTTGTTCTTCAACACAACAGAGACAAACATTACATCTCTCATCTACTCATCTACTCTGTTTTTTTTGCTAAATGCTAAATATCTGCGTCACTCTCTCCAGAGAAATAATTAGTACTGCTAGGTTTTACACTGTCAAATGTAACAAATAACTTTATTTTTAGTAAATAACTGCACTAATGATACATTTGTGAAATTTATTTTCAATATTTAAAAAGTAACAATTATACAGTAATATGAGATCTGTATGTAAAAGCATTTACATTGACATTTATCAGATGATCTTATCCAGGCCCGGGTTTCCCAAAACATCTTTAGGCTAAGTTCATTGTTAGAACCTTCATAGGAGCATCGTTACATCCTCGGGCTTGAAAGAGAGCGCACCCGCCTCTACTTATTTTACTGGTTTGTGATCTCCCTGACTCCGCCCCGGTTAGAGGGGAATAAAGCAACCCAGGAGTTAACACACAGTTCAGGGAGAGCTTTTGAGAGGCAGGTTTATGGTTCCCCCTCAGACTCTCCAGGCTCCAGTCATGGGGGATGGGGAGTGGAGTGTACCAGCTTGATGTTGTGAGGTGCTGATAACAGTCACCCTCAGCCACCGGAATTTGTAACAGAGCTGTTTCCCAAAACCATCATAATTAATGTTGCAACTTGAAATGCTCATAATCTAATACCTGCCTCAGACCACTCGTAGAACAGCTAGTGAGTCGTTAGTGCGTTTTTGCACTCCAGAGTCACTTAATACACGGAAGACCCTAGGTCAAACATACTATAGTCCTTCTGTATGTTTAAGACTTGCGGAACTGAACATACTATAAGTCCTTCTGTATGTTAAGACCTCTGGGACTAAAGTATCTATAACATACTATAGTCCTCTAGGTTAAGAACCTCTGGGGACTTGAACATACTATAGTCCTTCTGAAGGTTAAGACCTCTGGGGACTAAAGTATCTATAACATACTATAGTCCTTTCTGTAGGTTAAGCCTCTGGGAACTGAACATACTATATGTCCTTCTGTAGGGTTTAAGACCTCTGGGGACTAAGTATCTATAACATACTATAGTCCTTCTAGGTTAAGACCTCTGGGGACTGAACCATACTATAGTCCTTCTGAAGGTTAAGACCTCTGGGACTAAATGATCTATAACATACTATATCCTTCTGTAGGTTAAGACCTCTGGGGACTAAAGTATTATAACATACTATGTCCTTCTGTAGGTTAAAGCCTCTGGGACTAAAGTATCTATAACATACTATAGTCCTCTGAGGTTAAGACCTCTGGGGACTGAACATACTATAGTCCTTCTGAAGTTAAGACCTCTGGGGACTAAAGTATCTATAACATACTATAGTCCTTCTGTAGGTTAAGACCTCTGGGAACTAAAGTATCTATAACATACTATAGTCCTTCTGAAGGTTAAGACCTCTGGGAACTAAAGTATCTATAACATACTTAGTCCTTCTGTAGGTCTAAGACCTCTGGGGACTAAAGTATCTACAACATACTATAGTCCTTCTAGGTTAAGACCTCTGGGAACTAAAGTATCTATAACATACTATAGTCCTTCTGAGGTAAGACCTCTGGGGACTAAAGTATCTATAAACATACTATAGTCCTTCTGAAGGTAAGACCTCTGGGACTAAAGTATCTATAACATACTATAGTCCTTCTGTAGGTTAAGCCTCTGGGAGATAAAGTATCTATAACATACTATGTTCTTCTGAAGGTTAAGACCTTGGGACTAAAGTATCTCAACATACTATAGTCCTTCTGAAGGTTAAGACCTTAAGACCTCTGGGAACTAAAGTATCTACAACTACTATAGTCCTCTAGTTTAGACCATCTGGGGACTAAAGTATCTACAACATACTATAGTCCTTCTGTAGGATAAGAACTCTGGACTAATATCTACAAACATACTATAGTCTTCTGTAGGAAAGAACTCTGGGCTAAAGTATCTACACATACTGTAGTCCTTCTGTAGGAAAGCTCTGGGAACTAAAGTATCTACAACATCTATAGTCCTTCTTAGGAGAAAGAACTCTGGGAACTAAAGGTATCTACAAATACTGTAGTCCTTCTGTAGGAAGAACTCTGGGAACTAAAGTATCTACACAACATACTGTAGTCCTTCTGTAGGAAAGAACTCTGGAGACTGATGTA
>NW_019944629.1:0-7527 GCF_002910315.2 Salvelinus sp. IW2-2015
TCTGATGGGTGCCACAGAGGGGTTCAATCCGGCCGACTCTTTTCCTATAATAATCAATGATGGTTGCTCTCTGCTTGGTGATCCTCTGATCCACCTCTACGCAACGACACATTCTGTTACATCTGCCCTTCTTGGAACACGGTGTTACAAACCTCCAGACAGCTTCAATGCCATACAACACTCCTCCATGGCATCCGCAACGCTTTTAAATACAATAAAACAAATCATGTCTGCATACCAATGCTCCCGCCCCGCCTGCCCGACAAGCAACTAATCTGCGACTGTTCGGACTTGAATATTGGAAAACTACAAATTACATAGTTCTGTTTAGACTGTAAACTTCCTTCCAACTCTACATAAGCACTACAATACAAAAAATTCTAGATTGTTCCTAGGTCACTAACAAAGCATCTTTCACTCATCTGCCAAACACCCTCGTAAAACGGACTATCCTACCGATCCTGACTTCGGCGAGTCATTCAAAATATCCTAACACTCACTTCAGGAAACTGATTATTCATAATCAATCCATCCGTGTCAAAAAGCCAACCTACACCCACGCGACACAGACCTCTCGTGCTCCTCGTACAATATTTCGTCGCAAACCCACTGGCTATCACTATAAGTCCTTGGCAGAAATCCCGCCTTACCTCAGAATCACGGTCACCAGCAACACCACAGCGTAGCACCGCTCCGCAAGGTATAATTCACTGTCACACCAAAAACCAAGCTCCCTTGCCGCCTTTCCCATTCTCTCCTGCAAATGATGAACGAATTGCAAAAATCACTGATGTGAGACTTATATTACTCTCAACTTAAAGGCACACTGTCCAGAGCAGTTACCGAACGTACCTGACACAGCCGACGTAATAACCACCCAACTACTCATCCCATAATTATTACTATCCCTTGCTCTGTTGCACACATAACACTTCACAATATATCTGCCTCTAATCACTCCTGTTAAGCTAAATGTAATTATCGCCTCTAACCAATCTATTGATACCTCCAACTAACCTACATTCACACACATAAGACTTTCTATTGATATATGGTGATGATTTGGATCCATGTGTAACTCTGTTCTTGTTGTTGTTGTCACACGCTTGCGTTATTTGGCATCGCAGGTAGTAAATGAAGAAACTTTTCTCAATACCTACCTTTTTAATAAAGTAAAATACATATATTAAAAAAAAATACAGAAGTTAATATAAGTATAGTTTAAACTAATATATACAGATTGTAATTAGTGTAAAGGTGGCGTACTGTGGCAGAGAGCAGACGCAAGAAGAATAACTGTGTTCCAACATTATAACAAAAAAACACACGGAAACAAAAACCATAATAAATAGGAAAATAACTCCACACTACATCAAAACACCGACAAGAGTAAACAGATAATATAACAAATGGTAAGATGGATGGACCAGTGAGGAAGAACAACAAAACCGAAAGAAAAATTAAGAGATACATGAAAAGGCAGGACATACGAAGTTCATATAGATTGTTTCAATAGGATATATACGATTGTTTATATAGATAATTAACTACGACTTAATTAGATTTTCATAAGATTATATATAAGATAGTCAATACAGTATATATATTAAAGAGTAAAGTCATGTTAATATGGAAGTTCATAATATATATTACTACAGATAGTTAATACAGAATTGTCATAAGAGAGTAACGGTAAGTGATTCATTATATACAGAAGGCCTTCAGAACAACAAAAATACGCACTATCAAACCTTTTCGGGTAAAAGTTTTTTAAAAAATTTCTTATTAAGAAAAAATTTTTACCCAATAAAAAAAAAAATAAGAAACCCCGGCAGGTTTTTTTTTTGTACAAGCATACTCACACCAAGTTGTCTCCTGCAGCCTTACAATACTGGTGAATTATGTATTCACTGTAATTCTTATTTCTTTGCACGTATATAAAATCTCAGTACAGCTCTCCCCTCCCCCTGAACATTCAACCTGTCCATTAGCATTGATATTCCGTATCAAGTCAATAAAAAATTATGTTTAAGAACGATAACTTCTATTTAGATATGAGAGATAAAGGTCATTTAAAGGCTGTTCTCTTATGACATCCTGAAGGCATCCCTTATACCTTTGGTATTCCTGGAACTAATTGGACCCCTCAGCGCGAATACGACAGAATGTCACAGAACAAAGGACATCACATGCTCAGCTGAGAATATATCTTAGTGCAGTCCCCTTAAATACACACTAGTCCATGTCGGTTACCCCCTGCTCCTCTCTTCTCTCTCGTCGTCCCATCTTTTACACGCTATCACTCCCTCTCTCGACACACAACCACACACTCACACACCACACACACACACACCACACACACACACACAAACACACACACAACAACACACACCACAACACACACCACCAACACACCACACACAACACACACCACACACACACACACCCTACACAGAATGAGCGTAAGTATTACGACATATATACATTTAAAGATGTCACGTATGATTAACTAGTATACTAGTGTGCAATTAGGCGAATAGCTCTTTAGTTATAGTCTTCTATCGTCTTCGCTCTACTCTCGGTAGTTGGATGACCAGAACTAACAGCTTATAATTTGTGCACTGGGCTCTATCGATCTGATATCACAATTTCTCATGGCTCTATCGATCCGAATCTCTAAACCCAACGTGGTAATCAAGCTCTAGTGGATCCTGATTGTCAAGACTCCAACGGTCTCATGCTCTATCGATCCGATTATTCTAGACTCCAACTTGCCATATACCGGGATCCAGATACTCAAGATCCAACTTGCTCAGGCTATATCGATCCGATTATCTAAGACTCAACTGTCTCAGATCTATTATCTATTGTCTCAAGACCATCGTTGCCTCAGGTTATCATCGATTCCGATACATCAAACCCAACAGCCTCAGGGCTTATCGATCTGATTCAAGATCAACTTGCCTCAGGGTTATCGGATCCTGAATCTCAATCTCCAACTTCTAGGCTCATCGAATGCTGGAGATCTCAAACTCCAACTGCCTAGGCTACTATCGGATCCTTATTACTCAAACCCAACTTGCCTCAGGCTCTATCGATCCTGATACTCTCAAGATCCCAACTTTCTCAGGGTCTATCGAGCGGGGATAACTCAAACTCCAACTTTCTCAGGGCTCATCGATCCTATTGTCTCAAACTCCAAACTGCTCAGGCCAATTGGATAATTCACATTTTACCAAGCAGACACGGGTTCACACCCCCTGGGTACCTGAAACACCTCTATTCGCCACCAAATCAAGTGTTAATTCTCTTAAGCCAGAAAGCGTCTTCTTTATCCTCTTTCTTTCTTCTTCTCAACATGAATGAAAAGAGGAAAAAAAAGCGAGAAGAAAAGCGAAGAAAGGGAATAAAGGACGGGGAGAAATAGCGGATAAAGGACGGAGAAAGAACCAAGAAAGCAAGAAAGAGCGAGAAAAGAAGTTAATAAACGGAAGGGGGGGCCCCACACCAGATGCCTGCGGGAAAACCAAGAAAATAACTACTGCCGTGACTGCTCGACATGGCGAATAACAATAACCCGATGGTGGGAACATCAATGACCCACTCCACCCCATCCGACATACCCCCCCCTTCAAGACTCTTTTCACTGATGGACTGTTTTCATCCAACCCTAAACTTCCCGTGATAGAGAATGGAAGATGGAGAGTAAAGGGACGGAAGAGAAGGAAGAAGGCAAATAGAGGGGAGAAAGGAAGAAGAAAAGGAAGGTGAAAGAGGGAAGGGTGAAAAGGGGAAGAAGAGTAAAGAGAGTAAGGGAAAGAGAGGAGGAGAGGAAAAGGAAAGAAAGAAAGAAAGAAGAGGGAAAGAAAAGAGGAAAGGGAAAAGGTAAAAGAGGGAAGGAGATCAAAAGAGAAAAAAAGCGAGATGACAAAGATGAAAGAAAGAGAGAAGAGAAGAGAAGAAAAAGAGAAGAGAAGAAAAAGAGGAAGAGGGAAAAAGAAGAAGAAGAGAAGGGAGGAAAGCAAGCGAGACTGGATTAGATCGCATCTTCTGCCGAAAGCTTCTATAGTCTTGGCATCACAAAACCACAGGCACAGGCTAAAAGTGCACTACATAGATCAGGTGCATACCCTGTCAAATTATGACACATACAAAGTGACAAGCTTAAGAAGACACACATTGAGAAAGCGCTCAAAGCTGGCCTGTAGTGTTATGGGCAATACAAGGAATCAAGGGCTGTCAAAAGTCACTAGCATGGCATAGGGCATTTGAAAAGATTTGTACAGAACTCTGAGATGACACACCTCCTAGGCAGATGGAATCTGGTTCGCAGCCCTAAAGTATATGAGGACTCCCATCCTTATTATTTAAAATGGGGGGAGGCTCAACAATTCACAATTCATCATGAAAGGATTCTTTTGAATTAAAGAATTCTGACGTGGTGAAGGTAAATGACCGGGCCCCTATCCAACTAATCCCGCTGCCACAGCCGCGCTGGCTTACGGCGGACCATCGCTAAGGAGAGCAAAAAAAAAATCCTTCCCTGTGCAAAAGTCCACGCCGCGTATCCTCATTGGTACATGCGTTAATTAAAGCTGCAACAAATATATTTCTGGTGATGCAGAAGCCTGGGAGGTGCAGAGAGAAAAAAGGAAAAGGGGGATTAAGATCTCAAAGATCACTTAATAAGATTCTCCAACTTAGATTGCCCTTTAAAACCAAGGATCGAACACTCTCATTTACACGGGGAAATCCACTCCAGAGTGACGTCTGCCACCCATGGTTCTGGTCCGTTCTCCTGAAAAATCACGGCGGGAGCCAAATGGTACATGTCCGTTCGGGGAATAGATGCAGCCACAGGCTGGGTAAAAAAAAATAAAAGTATAGATAGATGGAATTTGAATCAAAAACTTTCAACAGGAATGCATAGCACCACATGAGCGACTTTAGCAATCAAAGTATTGACAGGGAGATGGTTAACAAAGTTGGTCTACCTACCAATCATAGTGATTAAACAAGTCCAGGCTGACTATAAGTCTGTTACCTCGACCACGGTCTAGTGAATTAAACAGTCAGGCTGACATCAAGTCTGCTTTAGATGAATTCTCCATCAGGCTGCTTGACTAAGGAAATAGAAGCCTTCTTGTTCAAAGATGGCTGCTGTGCTAAGGAGAAGCCTTCTTGTTCAAAGATGGCTGCTGTGCTAAGGAGAAGCCTTCTTGTTCAAACATGGCTGCTGTGCTAAGGAGAAGCCTTTGTTCCATCATGGCTGCTGTGCAATGTGATATATACAACGTGATATATACATATGAAGTGACATATAGTGTACCAAGGGTGTGGGGTTTCCACATCACCAAGTTCAATAACAAAACATGCACCAGTAGCACAAATAGAAGGCGAATGGGGAATTTATTAGGGATTTTGGTACACTGGGGAAGAATGGGGAATTCACCAATTACTTCACAGTCCACAAGCCGTTCTTGTTGTCCGTTCCACTCTCCAGGGGGGATCCTCACACTCGGGTCCTCAGACAACCCGGTTCGGTACACAGGGGGGTATTCCGGGACAGTCCAGGTCACAACAGGTACACCTCCAGACCATTGTTCCTCCTCCACCAAACTTTACAGTTGGCTCTATGCATTGGGGCAGGTAACGTACTCCTGGCATTTGCCAAACCCAGATTCATCCGTCGACTGCCAGATGGTGAGGCGTGATTCATCACTCCAGAGAACGCGTTTCCACTGCTCCAGAGTCCAGTGGCGGCGAGCTTTACATCAGCCAACGCTGGACATTCCGCATGGTGATCTTCAGCTTGTGTGCGGCTGCTCAGCCATGGAAACCCATTTCATGAAGCTCCCGCTGAACAGTTCTTGTTCATTGGGAGCAAAAACAGCTCAGCCGCAAAGTGGTAGGCCACACAAGCTCACAGAACGGGAAAACTGAGTGCTGAAGTGCATAGCATGTAAAAATGGTCTGTCCTCTGWTGCAACCAGAAGCATTTTGTAACTCGGTAGAGAGTGTTGCAACAGAGGACAGACACATTTTACACGCTACACGCTTCAGCACTCGGTTTTCCCGTTCTGTGAGCTTGTGTGGCCTACCACTATGCGNGCAGGCTGAGACTTGATTATGATCTGCAACTTTTCTTCTGATCCGACCAGAGTCTGTCCTCTGATGTATTGTGGCTTGGGCCTCATCCAATTGATACCACAGGCCTACAAAGGCCCTGGTCAAAAGTAGTGCACTACATAGGGAATAGGGTGCCATAGGGCCCTGGTCAAAAGTAGTGCACTACATAGGGAATAGGGTGCCATAGGGCCCTGGTCAGAAGTAGTGCACTACATAGGGAATAGGGTGCCATAGGGCCCTGGTCAAAAGTAGTGCACTACATAAGGAAGAGGGTGCCATAGGGCCCTGGTCAAAAGTAGTGCACTACATAGGGAATAGGGTGCCATTTGGGACACATTCCTGGATTTTTGTTCCAGAGCACTCTGTGAGTGACACAAGTGGCCTTCCTTCAGGCAGATTGAATCTGTCAGGCAGCCCTAAAGTATGATGGAGAGACTCCACCCCGCCACCCCATCATTTATTTATTTTTAAATTGGGGGGGGGGGCTCATTCAATCTACATGTAATCAATGAAAGTAATTTCTGGTTTGTTTAATTAAGACACATATCTGGGGGACTGGTGGGGACAGTGGTACATGACCGCCCCATCCAACTACTCCACGCTCCACGCCGCGCTGTGCATTACCGCGACCAGGTCGGCTAATGGAGAGAAAAAAAAAATCCCTTCCCTGTGTCAAAGTCGCAGCCCGTAGTCCTYTCATTGTTACATGGGCGGGTGTATTTATAATGGAAAGCTGCACTAACAAATAGTTTGTCTGTCTGTGACATTGCTAGAGATACTGGGGGAGGTGGCAGAGGACGGGAAAATTAGGAAAAAGGGGGAGTTTTAGATGCTGCAAAGTCAGCTTTAATAAGATTTCTCCAACTTTAGATTTGCCCTTTTAAAACAAGGGATCAACAGCTGCTATTTATCAGCCGGGGGAAATCACTCAGCTCAGGTAGGTGACTGTGCCTGGCCTGCAACCAATGGGGTTCTAAGGTCCTGTCTCTCCTGGGAATAAATCACTGGACCGGAGGCCCAAATGGTACTCTATTCCCGTTACCGTGAATARAGTGGCCAGGGCACACAGGGCTCTGGTCAAAAAAAGTAGGAAACTGTATAGGGAATTAGTGTGCAATTTGAGATGAAAAACCCTGTGCTATCAGGAATATTGCAGTGAGCAGCCAGCAGTGAGGCAGTGACTTTTATGCAAGTTCAAGGAGTTTATTGATCAACTCATGTCAAAGGTAATGGAGATGATCCAGGGGGGTCCCTGGGAAGTCTCAAGCTGGATTCTCAGAGTTCATTTTTGCTACTTATTCTTTGTATAGGGCGAAAAGAATTGGAGGAAAGAGTTGTACCCATCACAGTCTCCATGCGTGGGGCGTGGAATAGAATTCTTTGTGTTTTTTGATTGTT
>NW_019944629.1:14155-16655 GCF_002910315.2 Salvelinus sp. IW2-2015
AAGATCTCTACTCACTCGGTCCTCCCTCCTCACCTGTTATCATTGTGCCATCTCAGGCTTTTCTCCACCCTTTCCACGCTCTATCCTCCTCCTTCACCATAGCCACATTTTCCCTTTCTCTCTCTCTCTCTCTCCTCTGCTCCTGTGACAATCAGACAAAAATAAAACAAAATGTGACATATGAACAGGATGTTAATCCCAACAAGTTCATCTTTTCCGACTAGTTTTTCCGCTCTTTACTTCACAATAGCTTGTGGATTCCGTATCCAGACACTGACAGTCTCTTGGTTTTGTTTAGCTTTTTACTGCAGGAAATAATCATTATCTGCGTTCACCTCACAAATAGCTAAATATGACTATTTGATATCTAGTGCAAAACGACTCCCTAATTTTTAGGCTTTTGAAGTGAACAAGTGATTACAATGTCTCTAGAAAGCAGCGGTTACAGTCTACACTCTAAGCTTTAGATAACATTGAACACCTATCAAGCCGAAATAAGTAAAACATTGGTCTTATGATGGTTGGAGACATTTATTGTTTGCTGTTAGGCCTATCTGTGAAAAGTTGGCAGGCTGGCAATTTCTGATCACACACAACAAACACACAACACACACACACACAACACCACACACACACACACACACACCACACACACACACACACACACACACGCACACGCACAGCCACACAACCACACACACCACACGCACACGCACACGCACACACACACACACACACACACACACACACACACACACACACACACACACACACACACACAACACACACACCACACAAAAATGCAAACGCACACTGATTTCTTCTTCTTCTGCCTAACCGTGCTATCCCCTCTCTTCTCTCTGTCTCTCTTTTGTTCCTGTTGGAATTCAATTCAGCTGCTGTTTCTTTCTCTTGCCGCTTGCTTCATGTTAAAACATTGAAATAAAGAAGGTCAGGTATTCTCCAATAAAGTGGCTACAGATCTGTGTTCCCTTTTCATTTTGGCCATGAGGGGCATGGGGGAAAGACAGTTCAGATTCACCATGGTCCAATGGGAGACAGACTATTATACAAAAGTATGTGGGGAACCCCTTCAAAATCTAGTGGATTCGGCTATTTCAGCCACACCCCTTGCTGACAGGTGATATAAATCGAGCAACACCAAAGCCATGTAATCTCCGTAGACAAACATGAGCAGTAGAATCGGCCTTACTGAAGAGCTCAGTAACTTTCAACTTCGGCCACCCCGTCATAGGGATTGCCACCTTTTTTTTTTCCCAAAAAAACCCAAAATTCAGTGTGTTCAAATTTTTGCCCTGCCTGCAGCTGGCCCCGGTAAGTGCTGTTATTGTGAAGTGTAACACTTTAAGGAGCAGAAAAAAACGGCTCAGACGCATAGTGGTAGGCCACAACAAGCTCAAAACGGAGAAACACCGAGCTGCCTGAAGCGCTTGTTGCGGGTAAAATGTGTCTGTCCCTCTTTGCAACACTCTCTACCGAGTTACAAAATGCTTCTGGTTGCATCAGAGGACAGACCATTTTTACATGCTAGTGCCATCAGCACTCAGTTTTCCCGTTCTGTGAGCTTGCTGTGGCCTACTCACGGTGCGAGCTGAGCTGTTTTTCTCCAACTGAACAAGAACTGTTCCGCGGGGAGCTTCATGAAATGGGTTTCCATGGCTGAGCAGCCGCACACAAGCTGAAGATCACCATGCGGAATTGTCCGCGGTTGGCTTGATGAAAGCTCGCCGCCACTGGACTCTGGGCAGTTTGGTGGAAACTCAGTTTTCGTCTGGAGATCCAGTGATGAATCACGCCTCACCATTCTGGGCAGTCGAACGGATGAAATCTTGACTCGTTTTTGGCAAAATGCCAGGAGTACGTTTACCTGCCCCAATGCATAGAGCCAAAAACCTGGAAAAAAGGGGGGGTTTGGTGGAGGAACAGGAACAAATGGTCTGGAGTGTACCTGTTTGTGACGATGGACTGTCCGAATACCCCCCTGTGTACCGAACGGGTTGTCTGAGGACCCGAGTGCTGAGGGACCCCCCTGGAGGTGGAACGGACAACAAGAACGGCTTGTGGACTGTGAAAGTAATTGGTGAATTCCCCATTCTTCCCAGTTGTACCAAAAAATCCTAAATAAATTCCCCATTCGCCATTCTATTTGTGCTGGTTACTGGGTGCTGTTTTGTTATTGAACTTGGTGATGTTGGAAAAACCCCACACCTGTACACTATAGTCAATTCTATGTTAATATCACGTTGTATATAATCACATTGCACCAGCAGCCATGATGAACAAAGGCTTCTCCTTAAGCACAGCGCCGATTGTTTGACAAGAAGGCTTCTCCTTAGCACCAGCAGCCAAATCTATTGAACAAGAAGGCATTCTCCATTAGCACAAGCAGCCATCTTATTGAACAGGAGAGTTCTCCTAATAGACAAGCAGCCATCTTTGAACAAGAAGGCTATCTCCTTAGCCACAATGCAGCCGATGA
>NW_019944629.1:20911-36620 GCF_002910315.2 Salvelinus sp. IW2-2015
AGATAACATACCTTTGGCCTAAACAATCAGCGACAGGATCACTTCCAACAGCTACGACGCACGCTGAACATCTTGCAGAAGACCAAGCAAAAGGGCTCTTCCTATGCCATCCGAAAACTAATCATTGACATACCAATTGTATGATTGGTGGTTTTAAACATACTTGACAGTATATAGAATCATTGTCTTTTTGTTGAGTCATGCGGGAGGTCCGCTCACCACCAAGAATTACTAAGATGAGACAACACCACCAAATTGAGACTCTGCATGCAGAATCTCTGCAAAAAATATCCTGGCTGTACAACGTAAAACACCATAATGATGCAGAGCAGAATTTTAGTGCCGATCCCCGCTAATGATCAAAATCCCAGGAAAGAGACATTAAATTGTACAACCACTAAACAGGAGAGCGATTCCAAACCTTCCATAACAAAGCCATCACCTCACAGAGAGATGACTGGAAGAGGTCCCTAAGCAAACACAAACAGACCCCACAGCCCCAGGAACAGCAACACAATTAGACCCAACCAAATTCAAGAGAAAACTAAAAGATAATTACTTGACACGTTGGAAGAATTATCAAAAAACTCGTGCAACCCTAGAATGCTATTTTGGCCCTAAACACGAGAGTACCCAGTGGCAGAATACCTGACCACTGTGACCTGACCCAAACTTAAGGAAAGCTTTGATTATGTACAGACTCAGTGAGACATAGCCTTGCTTGAGAGAAAGGCCGCCGTAGGCAGACTGCCCAAAAAATGAGGTGGAAACTGAGTTCTTTCTTTCTAACCCCTGCCCAAAATGTATGACCATATTAGAGACACATTCCCTCAGATTACGGCAGATCCACAAAGAATCGAAAACCAACCCAATTTTAATAAACTCACATATTTATTGGGTGAAATAATAGTCACAGTGGTCCATCACAGCAATCAAGATTAGTTACCTGTTGCCACACAGAAAGGGTAACCACGTGAAAAGAGACAACCACATTGTAAAATACACCCTCATATTATAGTTTTATATTTCCCTATTTCAAACTATAACTAATTTGCAAGATATATACGACTTTGAAGTCTTATATTTTTTTTCACTATTGTGATGAGATGTTTACTGTTTGATCATTTATTGTTATATTTCACTTTTGTTTATTATCCTTTGGCAATGTTAACATATGGTTTTCCATGCCAATCTAAGCCTTAATTGAATTGAGCTGAGAGAGGAGGAGGAGAATGTAGAGAGATAAGAGAGAGACGAGAGAATAAGAGTAAAGAGATAGCGAGAGAGTGGAATGAAGGAGAGAGGAGACGAGAGACGAGACGAGAGAGAGAGAGGAGAGAGAGAGGATGATGAAGGAGAGACGAGGGAGGACAGAGAGAGAGAGAGGGAAAGAGGGAGAGGAGAGAGGAGAGAGAAGGAGAGAGGCAGAGAGAGGAGAGAGGAGGAGCAGAGAGAGAGGGAAGAGAGGAGAGCAAGAGAGATGAGAGAGGAGAGAGAGGAGGAAAAGAGAGAGAAAAGAGACGAGAGAAGAGAGAGAGAGAGAGAGAGAGAGAGAGAGAGAGAGAGACAGAGACAACGAGAAAGAGAGAGGAGAGACAGAGAGAAGAGAGAGAAGAGAGACGAGAGAGAGAGACAGAGAGAGAGAGAGAGAGAAGAGACAGAAGAGAGAGAAAGAGAGGAAAGGAGAGAGAAGAAGAAGAGAGAGATGAGAGGAAGAGAGCAGAGAGAGAGAGAGAGAGAGAGAGCAGAGAGAGACAGAGAGAGACAGAGACAGAGAGAGAGAGAGAGGACAGAGAGAGAGAGAGGACAGAGAGATAAGAGAGTGCACTGCACACCACAGAACAAGATCAAACGTTGTTTTGAGTGATGGTGAGCACCATAATAGAGAACAAGGCTTCCTCAAAATCATATTACAGTATGTATAGACTACTCAGTGTCCACCACTAAAACTACGTATACTGGATCTCTCTCTCTCTCCTCTCTCTTCTCTCTCTCTCTCTCTCCTCAATTCATTCAATTCAATCAAGGGGCTTTATTGGCATGGGAAACATGTGTTAACATTGCACAAAGCAAGTGAGTAGATATTATACAAAAGTGAAATAAACAATACACAATTAACAGTAAACATTACACATACAGAAGTTTCAAAACAATAAAAAGACATTAATGTTATTATTATATATACACAGTGTTGTAACAATGCTACAAATGGTTAAAGCACACAAGTTAAAATAAATAAGCATAATATGGGTTGTATTTACAATGGTGTTTGTTCTTCCATGGTTGCCCTTTTCTTGTGGCAACAGGTCACAAATCTTGCCGCTGTGATGGCACACTGTGGAATTTCTCCCCAGTAGATATGATGTTTATCAAAATGGATTTGTTTTCAAATTCTTTGGGATCTGTGTAATCTGAGGAAATAATGTCTCCTCTAATATGGTCATACATTGGGCCAGGAGGTTAGGAAGTGCAGCTCAGTTTACACTTCCATTTTGTGGGCGTGTTGCACATAGCCTGTCTTCTCTTGAGGAGCCATGTCTGCCTACGGCGGCCTTTCTCAATAGCAAGGCTGATGCTCACTGAGTTCTGTACATAGTCAAAGCTTTCCTTAAGTTTTGGGGTCAGTCACAGTGGTCAGGTATTCTGCCACTGTGTACTCCTCTGTTTAGGCGCAAATAGCATTTAGTTTGCTCTGTTTTTTTGTTAATTCTCTTCCAATTGGTGTCAAGTAATATCTTTTTGTTTTCTCATGATTTGGTTGGGTCTAATTGTGCTCTGGCTCGCTGTCTGGGGCTCTGTGGGGTGTGTTTGTGGTTTGTGAACAGAGCCTCGGACCGCCTTGCTTAGGGACTCTTCTTCCAGGTTTCAATCTCTCTGTAAGGTGATGGCTTTGTTATGGAGGTTATGGGAATCGCTTCCTTACTTTCTCTCCTCTCTCTCTCTCTCTCTCTCTCTCTCTCTCTCTCTCTCTCTTAGCAGAACACATCCACTATCTACTTTACAGTAGCTCTCAACATTTTATTGTGATGTAAGCTAAGAATGGGTCGGCAGCAGCAAAATAGATTAGATAATTATTTCACTCTTGATTCACCACCATATTCTAAAGTTACTTTTATGGTCTACAAAGAACGGTCTGAAAGGTCATGTGCTCTTAATGCAGTATCGTGATGTGCTCATTTGAGAAACCATTTTTAACTGTATATTTGCTGAGAAAGAAGCCCTCCAAATACATGAAAATGCTGCATTTATAGTAGCAAGGTGTTGTACACGTACATTCCTACTGTTTGAAACATAACACACAATTATCTAGTCCACCTTAAAAAATGATGGCTATGCAACAAAAAAAAAGAAAAAGCACAGATCTACAGTCCTAGATCATAACGAAGTGGCATGGCGTTGAATAGAAGTTGACTATTCAATCGGCGCCTCACAATGCCTCTACAGTGAACCCAACCATTGTCTTTCCTATTGACTGATGTCTCCACTTCGCTAGGTAAATCTGCTATTAGTTTTAATAAGCCGTAGTGCTGAAAAAAAATTCTAAATATGTTTTATCTTGATGTTGTGGTGCCATTCGGGCAATTTAAAGTATTGATCGGGGACTGATTTGTAGAGGAATGTAACAGTTTTTTTGGTTGATTTGTGATGTTTTATTTGTGCCTCCCATTTTTGAATTTCAATGTATATATATATTTTTTTTTTTGGTGTATATAATGTGTGTAATTTGTATAATTTGTGTTGTATTTTGTATTCTTGAAAAAAGAGACCTAGTTCTCAAATATATCTTCCCTGTTAAAATAAAGGTTAAATAATTTTTTTAAATGTAAAATAATATATGTTTTACAAGACAAAGAGCTGTTTTGATGCACTTCTGAATCTATTTTTGGTGTGAAGTCTGCGATTCCTAAAACAGCCATATCCTTGTAGGCCAAGCCTACATCCCCAAATGACGCCCTATTCCCTATATAGTGTATATAGCCCTTTGGGCCCTATTTAAAAGTAGTGCACTAAATAGGGAATAGGGTGCCATTTGGGAGGTACACCCCAACTCTGTTCATCGAACCCTAATCTGAGAGAAGGCCGACCCGTTCATTTAGCACGGCAGAGTTACACTCAGAGTGGCTCCTGTCACAAAGGTTAGCGTTTATAAGCGGCCGTTCACTAAAACCACATTTCCCCCCCTCGAGCAGCACTTCCACGTAAAAACCAGATCTGAAGGCAGAACTTAGCTACCGTAACGTGCCAAAAAAGCACAGGTATTCTGAAGAAGACTTACTGTAACATGCTGTAACGCAGCAAGCCCAGGCGGTCTGAAGAATACCTAAGCTAGCTAACATGCTGTAATGTAGCAAGCCGCAGACGGAAACAAAGCGGCCTAACCTATCTGCCATGGCTTAGATTAGCTTAGCTTAGCTTAGCTTAGCTTAGCTTAGCTTAGCTTTGAATGACGTAATGTAATGTCCACCACTCCGTAGTTCTTCCTATTGGCTAATTCAGACCTTCAGAAGCTTACCTCTGGTCACAGTCATTTCAATCCTTCCATATAGCATGTAGTCAACCTATTCTCTTGTCATAGAAGATACGGTGGACACAAAACATACAACGACTCTATATTTTTCTGGCTAAGATCAAATTGCCTAGCCAGGGTATAATAAGCTACCGGTTCGATCTCTACATTGTATTATCTACGTCCACTGTTTCCCTAAGCAGAGCTATCTGCTAAGGGCTGAAATAGAATCTCCGGGTTTGCTGTCGCTATTAAACCTCTAGTTCAAAAGCTACTAAGCTATTCTAGCCATGCCGAGGGAACAATCAGATAACAATGCCAAGCTACTGCTAGCATGCGTGAGGAACAATCAGGTAAAACGCAAGCTACTGCTAGCATGTCGAGTGACAATCAGGTAAGAATGCCAAGCTACTGCTAGCACTGCCGAGGACAATCAGGTAAGAGAATGCCAAGCTACTGCTAGCATGTGAGAGACAATCAGGTAAGATGCCAAGCTACTGCTAGATGCCGAGTGAAATCAGGTAAGATCGCAAGCTACTGTCTAGATTGCGAGAGCATCAGGAAATGGCTCCAAGCTACTGCTAGATGCGAGGGAGCAATGCAGGTAAGAATGCCAAGCTATGCTAGAGTCGCGAGGACAATCAGGTA
Organism: Salvelinus sp. IW2-2015; assembly: GCF_002910315.2. NCBI lineage: Eukaryota > Metazoa > Chordata > Actinopteri > Salmoniformes > Salmonidae > Salvelinus > Salvelinus sp. IW2-2015. The sequence continues at coordinate 26,067 of NW_019944629.1, forward strand.
GAATGCCAAGCTACGGCTAGCATGCCGAGGGACAATCAGGTAGAATGCCAAAGCTACTGCTAGCATGCTGAGGGACAATCAGGTAAGAACGGCCAGCTCTGCTAGCATGCCGAGGGACAATCAGGTAAGAATGCCAAGCTATTGCCTAGCATGCCGAGGGACAATCAGGTAAGAATGCCAAAGCTACTGCTAGCATCGAGGGCAATCAGGTAAGAGCCAAGCATGCTAGATGGCCGAGGACAATCAGGTAAGACAAGCTACTGCTAGCATGCCGAGGAACAATCAGGTAAGATGCCAAGCTACTGCTAGCATGCCGAGGGACCAATCAGGTAGAAGGCCAAGCTACTGCTAGCATGCAGAGAGACAGATCAGGTAAAGAGCCAAGCTACTGCTAGATGCCGGGGCAACAGGTAAGAACGCAAGCTACTGCTAGCATGCCGAGGAAAATCAGGTAAGAATGCCAGCTACTGCTAGATGCGAGAACAATCCAGGTAAGAATGCCAAGCTATGCTAGCTGCGAGGGCAATCAGGGTAAGAATGCCAAGCTACTGCTAGCATGCCGAGGTACAATCAGGTAAGAATGCCAAGCTACTGCTAGCATGCGAGGAACATCAGGTTAAGAATGGCCAAGCTACTGCTAGCATGCCGAGGAACAATCAGGTAAGAACGCCAAGCTACTGCTAGCATGCGAGCCAAATCAGGTAAGATGCCAAGCTACTGCTAGCATGCTGAGGAACAATGGTAAGAATCCAAGCTAACTGCTATGCATGGCCGAGGAACGATCAGGTAAGAAGCCAAGCTACTGCTAGCATGCCGAGGGACAATCAGGTAAGAATGCCAAGCTGACTGCTAGCATCGCTGAGGAAATCAGGTAAGAACTGCCAAGCTACTGGCTTGAGCATGCGAGGAACAATCAGGTAAAATGCCAAGCTACTGCGTAGCATGCTGAGGAACATCAGGTAAGAATGCCAAGCTACTGCTAGCATGCGGAGGACAATCAGGTAAGAATGCCAAGCTATGCTTGCATGCCGAGGAACATCAGGTAAGAATGCCAAGCTATCTGCTAGCATGCCGAGGGACAGATCAGCGTAAGAATGCCAAGCTATCTGCATAGCATGCCGAGGCAATCAGGTAAGAAGATTCCAAGCTACTGCTACCATGCCCGAGCATCAGGTAAGAATGCAAGCTACTGCTATTATGGCGAGCAGATCAAGGTAACGAATGCCAAAGCTACCTGCTAGCATGGCGAGCATCAGGTAAGAGAGCGCTACTGCTGCATGCCCGAGTAATGCAGGTTAAGAAGTGCAATATAGTGTCCAAATCCCACCGACTTGAGTGGCAGGCCTCATGTGCACTATGCTCTCCCCCAATTCCGACTGGAAACTATTGATGATGCTTTCAACTACAGGATTATTGGTTTGAACTGACAATGGTAGTGCATTCCAGCATAGATAGATTACACCAAAGGTCTTACGCAATACAAAATATGTAATGAACAGAAAGAATTGATCAACTGGAAAAAAAAATACGAACATGATGTGTGTACATCACAGGAGGTTGGTSGCACCTTAATTATAGAGGACRAGCTCGTGGTAATGGCTTCAACTGAATCAGAGGAACGGTATCAAATACATCAAACACATGGTTTCRATTCCATTAGCTMCGTTTCCAGACATTATTATGAGCCGTCCTCMYCTCAGCAGCCTCCGCTGAAYGGACATTGGAATAAATAAATATTTGTTAGCAATCGTCTAAATGTTTGTGAGCGTGTCTGGAGGGAGAACAGAACCAGGTCTATGTCATACTTTCAATTCATTTCTAGATTTCCCATCGCTTCTCTTATGCCTTGGGCAAGAACCTTCACGTGTCAATGGTTTTCCCTCAAAGCTTCCATCTGTGCTGGTACCGTAACTGAACTACTACCAGCAACGTCACATCAAGATCCCGAAGTGGCAGAGATGTAGGACAATGCCTGGTATAAGAATAGAGGTAGAATACTTATGCAGGAAGACAGCCAAACACCAGGAGAAAGAGAAGGGGGAAGAGAAGGGGCCTCTTCAGTGTCCATTCAGCCTCTTCTCTCTGACATATTCTACAGCCTTGAAGTCTCCATTGAGTGTGTCTTGTGCTCTCTGCTCTCCTGTTTATGGMTCATGGGGTTGTTTACTATAAAGCCCTCAGCGCCTCTCCCTCAGTGCAGCCCCCTTTTTCCCCGAGCAGCTTGCAGCAGCCCCTCTGAAGAGATGTGGGCCCAAGATGTTTTATCTCTTGTCAGGGCCTGCTTCAATTAAATTAATGAAATCTATTCAGCAGGCTCTCCCATCTCGGGCTCTACTCCTTGCTTCGCCTTTCAGACCACAGAGCGCGGAGAGAGAGAATACATTAAAAAGATTTTAGGTCTGGAGATACATCAAGGTATTAGCCTGAGCCTCTTCCAACCATTTCTTTTTTTCTTTTTTTTTTACTTTCTCCTTTTCTTTTCTTTTTTTCAATTATTTTTTGTGTTCTTCACTAAATCAAATAATTAATGAGATCTCAACCTCAATAGAGTGCCTCATCAATATTTGGTTGCTTTTATATGTTACAACTTTGTAGAAAGAATGCTCTCTCTCTCTCTCTCTCTCTCTCTCTCTCTCTTCTCTCTTCAATATATATCGTCTCTCCTACTCCATCATCCTCTCTCTCATTATCATCCTCGGTTTCAACCTTTCCTTTTTGAATATGTCTCTAATTCTGAACCTAGATTAGACAACATTTCTTTGATATCTGTGTAAACAGCATATTTTCTTATAGCAAATATTCTTAAAGCGAGCACATGCTATCACAAATTACGTGGACTGATTGTGATGAATGTTATCGTGATGAAACAGCATCGTTACAATGAGGTCCTTTGACATTGGTTTGTCACAATGGCAATCATGTCCAAATTCTTACATGTAGTCTAATAGCAATGGAATTACGATTATAAGCACACAGGTAAACAATACTGGACAATTCCACGGAAACGAAATTACGACTCCTATTTTACACTTTAAAATGTATGCCAAATAAAAACAATTAATTTCAAAGTTAAATTCTGAATAATTTACACTGTAAATAAAAATAAAAACATATTTCCTGGAAAATCTGTGCAGATGCAAAGATTGGTAACAGAATTTCATTAAAATCTGAATAAAATTAGTTTTATTCTGTGTATCTGAACAGTTCTTTCTGTAAATGTGTTTTTGTTAAAATGTTCAGTGGAAATGATTCAAAGTAGGCCTTCTGCATAAAGTTCTACAGTCTAAGCTAACATATGGAATTGTTTTACGATGGTTATACCAGCGATTATGTAGCTATTTGATTCAGAATTTTAGGACCCCTGTAGTTATAAAAACAAATAAAATTAAATATCTGATGAAACATTGAATTTGGTCTTACTACTATATCCCATAGAAGGCATTGAATAATGGATTCACAAATGGCAAAAAAATAAATCATTAGGAATAAGGTTTTGAAGTGTCTTTCCTTTATATAGGCGATATAAGAAAACTATATATATACAGTATATATTTTTTTGTTGGTACATACTTAAACCTTTTTTTGGGAGGGGGGGTGCACTAATCTACCTGCATACTTCCACTCGTTTTTATGAGTTTTCTTCAGACGAGTCCCGTAACACGGAACTGCCCTACTACAGTACAGAGAAAACAGTCATTGATGTGGTACAGATGTAGGATCTTAATTTGATCACTCTTTTGTTGCTGAGAATTTTCATGCGCCGCAAGAAATTCGGATGAACTTCGTGACTTGTATAAATTCACTGTAAACCCGCACTAAAACAATGTTATATTAACAGTATTACACTTTTCATGTGGGCCTCATTTTTTGCCAGCTAATAGCCTGACCACCGATCAAGCAACATTAAGAAAAATTAAGGACTAAACGTTCAAATCCTGTTGCGGCAGAATTATTTTGCTTTGACAATATAGGTCAAATTAAGATCCTACACCTGTATGCACTTCAAAGATAGGCCCAGCATTGTGCTTGGTACTGCTGGTAGTTCCCACAGAATGAGATTAGGACTCTGTGATAAAACATATTCTTGGAAAGGTACACAACCTGCTGACATTCTATAATCTACAACGTCGGTTGATCATTCATTTGTGTTCATACATCTTGTAGTAGTACTTTCCTGCATCTGAACTGCTGTAGGTCCTGTATTAGTATAGAGTGAAGAAGACAACACAAACACATCTCGTTTAACCTACTCTGGAACAATATCTGTGCTGTTATAGACCAATAACATCCACAAGGCAATTAGACTAGCAAACCATTGGCTATACATGAGCAAACCATTGGCTATAAGGCTATACAGCAGCAAACCATTGGCTAGAAGGCTATACAGCAGCAAACCATTGGCTAGAAGGCTATACAGCAGCAAACCATTGGCTAGAAGGCAACAGCACAACCCATTGCAGAAGGTATACATCAGCAAAACCATGGCTAGAAGCTATGCAGACAAACATTGCCTAGAAGGCTATACACAGCAGAACCATTGCTAGAAGCTATACAGCAGCAAACCATTGGCTATAAGGCTACAGCAGCAAACCATTGGCTAGAAGCTATACAGCACCAAACCATCGCTAGAAGGCTTACAGCACAAACCATTGGCTAGAAGGCTATACACGCAGCAAACCATTGGCTAGAAGGCTATACGCAGAAAACCATTGCTAGATCGGCTAAACAGCAGCAAACATTGGCTAGAAGGCTATACAGGCAGCAAACCAATTGGCTAGAAGGCTATACAGCAGCAAACCATTGGCTATAAGGACTATACAGCAGCAAACCATTGCTATATGAGAACTATAGCAGGAGCAATACCATGCTAGAGCTATACAGCAACAAACCATTGGCTAGAACGACATACTGCAGCAACCATTGCTATAAGACTATACAGCAGCAAACCATTGGCTATAAGACTATACAGCAGCAAACCATTGGCTAAAGGCTATACAGCAGCAAACCATTGGCTATAAACTAACAGCAGCAAACCATTGGCGAGAACGCTATACAGGGCAGCAAACCATGCTAGAAGGCTAAGCAGCACAAACCAGTGGCTAGAAGGCATACACAGCAAACCATTGGCTAGAAGTGCTATAGCCAGCAAACATTTGGCATTAAGCGCATACAGCAGCAAACCATGCTATAAGACTATACAGCAGCAAAACCATTGGCTAAAGACTATACAGCAGCAAACCATTGGCTGAAGACTATACAGCAGCAAACCATAATTGATTGATGACACAAAGAGACAAACAATGAAATAAAGTGGCATCAAATGGATTCAAGGAGGCGAGATGAGAAAAGCAAGTATAATGACAGTACATGCTTGGGCAAGGGCAGGACAGGAGTCAGGACTAATCGTAGCTCAGGTCCACCTCTCTGTATGGACAGACGTGAAAATTACCCGTCAGTTGTCAAGGAGAAACCCCACTTGGCGTACGGCACCAGATTATTATTTTCCCACTGTCCTCTTTACGTGTTGATATTACACCCGTCTACTGAGTAAATATCCACCGAAAAACCACAGTGCGACTGTCCCAAACGGAAGACTATTCCCTACCTAGTGCACTACTTTTGACAAGAGCCCTATGGGGATAGGGTGTAGGTCATATAGGGAATAGGGTGCGATTTGAGACGCAGTCGAAGATTTGAAACTCCAAAGCCATAGAGTATTGAAATTAGGGGGACGATTATGCTCAAAGAACACACCTACTGAAGACATAGAGGTGCTGGTTTTTCCGTTGAAAAAAAATCTGACAACATAAATACTTTGATCATCTTGACTGGGTCCTCATTCTGACGTGGGATATATTTAGCCGTCTGATGTGCCTGCCTGCCATGTGTAATTTCTCTGTCAATTATCAGCGTATGTCGTCTATAATTCAGAAAGCAGATCAAACCCTTCCACAGGTTTGTAAAGCTACTGAGGAACACTAAACAGAATCTGGGTGACGTTGCTGTCACGCGAAAGAGCACCGATTTGTGCAAAAGTAAAAAAAAAAATCCTTATAATCTCCAGCATGAATTTATTTCAAACTTTTGGTACCACTTTATTTTAAAAGGTCCTTAAATGTAACAAGTATTGTAGTTAATTGTAATAATTCATAGTAACACTGTAAAAACAACATGTAACTGCTGGTAATTACAGAGGTGTAACAACAAATTCTTACTGCCATGCGTGTAATAAATATTACAGTTTTTGATACCATCCCAACTCACCATTATTTCAGCTGGCACAAACCACCAATTGAAAACTGACCACCTCGTAGACGCTGTAAAAAAGAAGGCTTTACAGCAGCAAACCATTGGTGTTGTTCTCATTGTTTTATTCCAGTCAAAAAGGGATCTGGAGTCTGCTGCCCAGGCCCAATGGCAAAAAATAGATTCACAAATGGTTCACATTACTCAGAATTGTTAAGTAATTTAACGCTGCATTTGACAATGGTCAATTACTTTAACCATCAATTAAACACTTTAGACACATTAATAAACATGTATGGTTACAATTGTAAGATAGTCATAACTGTTTACCAAATTGTAAGCCTATTAAAACGTGGTTGAATAATAGTTTAAAAATATACTTAAAATGGTCATAAGACAAACTCTTATTCCATCATGTAACCTTGCAAGGGTTGCCCTGTTGAAGAACATTCTCACTTTTGGATGGAAAGCATTGGGGCAATTATTTATTTATCCCCGGGAATTAAGGCATCATGTTGTAACGGGTGTCGTCGTCGGATGAAGAGGAATCGGACCRAAGCGCCACGTGGTAAGTGTTCATGACTTTTTATTTAAACTGAACACTAAACAAAAATAACAAAGAGAATAAACGAAACCGAAACAGTCCTGTCAGGTGCAGAAACACAAAACAGAAAATAACTACCCACAAAGCATCGGTGGGGAAAAGCTACCTAAGTATGGTTCCCAATCAGAGACAACGATAGTCAGCTGTCCCTGATTGAGAACCACACCCGGCCAAAACAAAGAAATACAAAACATAGAAAAAATAACATAGAATGCCCACCCAAATCACACCCTGACCAAACCAAAATAGAGACATAAAAAGCTCTCTAAGGTCAGGGCGTGACACATGTCAAGATCTGCCCAACTGCGCAACACGCTCAAAATAACAATGGCCACATGTGTTGACACTGATGTCATGTAACAGTGTGCAAAGAACGGGGTAGAGATCAGCAAAATCCAGACATGAAAAGTTGCAGCGAAATAAACAGTTTGTTTGTAGGTTTGTAGGTCAAAACGTCAACACAGGAGAGAGAAAGAAAGTTTTCCATGCAATTTGTTTAGCTTTTATGGTTACATGAATTTTGCTGGACGATTTAGCATAGGTAGTTAGCTAGTGTTTGCTAGCTAGCCAAGTGTTAKCTAGCTAGTTAACTGTAGCTAGCAAACGTTAGCTGTTTTTTTTGTTGGGCCTACCTACTAGGCTAGTTAGCTAGCTAGCTACCATCTACAAAATGTACTTTCCATGCAATCTAGCTAGGTAGTTTTCTAACCTTGACTAGCTAGCTAATTAAAGCTGGCAAATATGTTAGGTTAGCTATTCACTATCTAATTAGCTAGAGACTCCATTGTTACTTATAATGTTAAAAAGTGAAGAAAAAGACAAACCCATTGTTCTAATTTAGMTATCTTTATGTTATTGAGTAGACCTATAATTTTAATCTAAAAATTAAATTAAGACCTATACTATTAATCTAAAAATTAACATATTTTCTATTTTGCAAGAAATGTAAGGTATTTTTACTTGTTGCAATAAAGTTAACTAAAGTAGAATCTCATCTTTTGTTCGTAGGTATTTTCACTTGGTTATGAGTAGTAAGTAATTATATAGAAATTGCTCATAGGTAACCATACTGAAGAAAAATTGTCCCCAGCACAAGGTGCACCTGTGTAATGATCATGCTGTTTAAATCATTTCTTGATATGCCACACCTGTTAGGTGGATGGATTATCTTGACAAAGGATGAAATGCTCACTAACAGGGATGTTAACAAATGTGCGCACAAAATCTGAAAGAAATAARCTCTTTGTGAGTATGGAACATTTCTGGGATCTTTTATTTCAGCTCATGAAACACGAGAYCAGCACTTTACATGTTGTGTTTCTATTTTTTGTTCAGTGTATAAAGTTACACGAACCTTTAAATAGCTAAACCTTGTGAAGGAACAAGCGACAACTATCAAGGCTCTGGAGAAGAATAAAACAATGAGACCAACACCAGGAGACCTGATGGAATAAAACAATGAGACACACCAGGAGAACTGAGGGAATAAAACATGAGACCAACACCAGGAGAAACTGACTGGAATAAACAATGAGACCAACACCAGGAGAACTGACGGAATAAACAATGAGACCAACACCAGGAGAAACTGACTGGAATAAAACAATAGACCAACACCAGGAGAACTGACTGGAATAAAACAATGAGACCAACACCAGGAAGAACTACTGGAATAAAACAATGAGACCAACACCAGGAGAACTGACTGGAATAAAACAATGAGACCAACACCAGGAGAACTGACTGGAATAAAACAATGAGACCAACACCAGGAGAACTGACTGGATAAAACAATGAGACCAACACCAGGAGAACTGACTGGAATAAAACAATGAGACCAACACCAGGAGAACTGACTGGAATAAAACAATGAGACCAACACCAGGAGAACTGACTGAATAAAAACAATGAGACCAACACCAGGAGACTGACTGGAATAAAACAATGAGACCAACACCAGGAGAACTGACTGGAATAAAACAATGAGACCAACACCAGGAGAAACTAACTGGAATAAAACAATGAGACCAACACCAGGAGAACTGACTGGAATAAAACAATGAGACCAACACCAGGAGAACTACTGGAATAAAACAATGAGACCAACACCAGGAGAACTGACTGGAATAAAACAATAGACCAACACCAGGAGAACTTGACTGGAATAAAACAATGAGACCAACACCAGGAGAACTGACTGGAATAAAACAATGAGACCAACACCAGGAGAACTGACTGGAATAAAACAATGAGACCAACACCAGGAGAACTGACTGGAATAAAACAATGAGACCAACACCAGGAGAACTGACTGGAATAAAACAATGAGACCAACACCAGGAGAAACTAACTGATGGAATAAAACAATGAGACCAACACCAGGAGAACTGACTGGAAAAAACAATGAGACCACAACCAGGAGAACTGACTGAATAAACAATGAGACCAACACCAGAGAAACTGAACTGAATAAAACAATGAGACCAACACCAGGAGAACTAACTCTGACTGAATAAAACAATGAGACCAAACAACAGAGAACTGACTCTGACTGGAATAAAACAATGAGACCAACAACAGGAGAACTGACCTACTAGAACTTTTTGATTTTATTTAACTAGGCAAGTCTGTGAAGAACAAAATATTTTTATAATGACAGCCTAGGAACAGCGGTTAACCAAATAGTTCAGGGGCAGAACAACAGATTTTTACTTTGTCAGCTCAGGGATTCGCTCCACCAACCTTTCGGTCATTGTCCCAACACTCTAACCACTATGCTACCTGGCGCCCTAGAAAAAAAGCGATGAGACCAACACCAGGTGGGGAAGATGGATGACAACTGGAGGGGGGTGGAGACACRCACAAAGACAGGTGAAACAGATCAGGGTGTGACAGACAACCTTGTACTCTTGCAGATACTACATGTACACTAATGTGTTTATTTAATGTGTTTATTTAATGTGTTTATTTTCTCACTTGTATTGTGCTTCCCCCCGGGGGGGGAAGGCTTCTCCAAGCCTTAAAATGAGGGTCAGGTTGTCAAGATGGGTAATGTATTATATAAGCACACATTAATTACACGTAAGTACCCCTCGAAATACACTTCATTTTAATTCTCTCTAGAGCCTACATACTCAACTGGCGCACCGGGGACCGGAATTGGACCCAGAACAGGGTCAATACGGACCAAAGGTCCCCCCCAAAAAACATATTTTTTTTATTGGTCGAGCTTCGACCCCTGTGTCATATAAACACACATAAGACATGGAAGAATGCATAGAATTTCAGGAAATTAGCTTTTAAAATATACTTTTTTTAAATCACTGCCATATGGCAAAACGTGTAGAATTGCAGGAAATTAGCTTTAAAATATAATTTTTTTAAATCACTGCCATATGGCAAAACGTGTAGAATTGCAGGAAATTAGCTTTAAAACTGCACATTTGCTCTGGCTCCAACAAGAGGGGTGTGAACAGTTTGAGGTGTGTTGCGAGGTGGGGGGTTTTGTAACTACGGCAATAAATTACATTATGCATTCGGACCTTTGCCACCTAGGGAAATTTGCCTGACCTGACCTTCATAAATAGTACTGAGTACCCCTGCAGTCTAAGAAACAAGGTTTTAAAAGTGTTTGTCCTATATCTAGGAGATATAAGAAAGCACAGGAAATATATATATGAATGTCTCCTGTCTGACGAACACCC
>NW_019944629.1:40841-42750 GCF_002910315.2 Salvelinus sp. IW2-2015
TCAAGAAAATAAAATGCACATATTAAACACCCTTTTTTTGGCCTTGGCGCAAAATGACCTTTATGCTTCCATTAATATTCTAAAACCGGGACCGGTTACCTTCAGACAGTCCCTTGATACTTGTGGGGCACATGGAGCAAAACGGAGAACATCATCACACCATCTTGTTTTTTAGGTCAAATCTCGTCGGACGCTATTTTCAGGAATGTCTCCTGGTCTGACAAACACTGCTCTATCTCTGCACTAAACATCTACACTTCACACATCCCAATCAGATGCCTCTCTCTCCTCCAGCTCTGTCACCTTTCACCACAGATGCGGAAGTGTGACATCGGCGGATGTGATGGATTGAGACACATCCATTGCAACAAAAAAATACAAATTATGATAAAGTTGTATCTCTAGTTTAAACTGACCGATTTTGATAGGGATGTTTTTTGCTATGTAACTTAAAATCCTGTCTCTGTGGTGTAGTTCGGGGTTTATCATCTACCTTCGACGGCAAGGTTCAGCTTGTTATAATGGGTAACATTAAATATAATTATACATCCAACCTTTTGTACAGTAATTCCCAGACACCCAGCCCATATGTCCACAATAGAACACAACCTTGTGACCGTTTTTTTACTTAATCAGATGCAGCGGAGAAGAAACTCAACACTAAATTGGTGAATTTAGTGGAAACTTGCCCATTTCTAACAAGCATGGTAACRAACATTTGTTGTCACACCTCTATAATTACAGACTGCAATTACCACCAGATACATGTTGTTATCACACTGTAACTACGAGCTATTACAATKAACTACAATACAAGGTTGTGCAAGGTTTTTAAAAATTCAATTTTGTTCTTAGTTTTCCTCCATTTGACCTGACAAGTAATTCACTTCTTTGTGAAACCAATTCATAGCATAACGTTCTGCTGTTCAGCGCTTAGGCTTTAATCCATTAGCGCGGGACCCAGGCTACCGATATATAGCACAACAAGTAAAGCCCATCTATATGAAAAAATGAATGACAAATTTAAAACACAGTGAAAGCTTTGGGGTGAAAACTAAGACCCGGTAGAAGAGCTACAATTACTAATTGGTTTACTGATCAGTTGTACTTTGTTCGATTGATTTGCAATGAATTCTGGTTTGTGGTGCATAGAAGGCAGAGCTTGGCGCCGACCTTGGAGGGGGTGGACACCTTATACCCACTAAGTGCTCAGTATGGGGGGTCTAACTTAAAGATAAGTAAAGTGGCTGACCAGGATATAGATGAATCTAGTACAGTGGCTGACCAGGATGTACATGAATCTAGTACAGTGGCTGACCAGGATGTACATTAAAATAGTACAGATGCTGACCAGGATGTACATGAATCTAGTACAGACGCTGACCAGGATGTACATGAATCTAGTACAGTGGCTGACCAGGATGTACATGAATCTAGTACAGTGGCTGACCAGGATGTAATGAATCTAGTACAGTGGCTGACCAGGATGTACATTAAAATAGTACAGATGCTGACCAGGATGTAAATGAATCTAGTAACGTGGCTGACCAGGATGTACATGAATCTAGTACAGACGCTGACCAGGATGTACATGAATCTAGTACAGTGGCTGACCAGGATGTACATTGAATTAGTACAGACGCTGACCAGATGTACATGAATCTAGTACACGCTGACCAGGATGTACATAATATAGTACAGTGGCTGACCAGGATGTAACCACTGTAACATGTACTATCTATACCACCCTGCATCTCAGAAGATAACAAACCCTAGACATAATCGCATCCCTTCTAAGACGGACAGAAAATTTCAAATTTCCTATATGCTGAGCCACATAGCTCCACCAACGAAGAAGACTTTGAGCGTCACTCCTGGACCAGACTCACAACATGTATTGATACTACCC
>NW_019944629.1:48046-54102 GCF_002910315.2 Salvelinus sp. IW2-2015
CGTGTTTCTTTCAAATTTGTCTACGATAAGGTTGTTACTGTAAATGTTTACACGTCTGATGTTCTACGATACGGTTGTTACTGTAAATGTTACAAGGTCTGATGTTCTACGATAAGGTTGTTACTGTAAATGTTACTAGGTCATCTCTCTCCTTGTTGTATTTTTCTGTCCCTGAAACTAATCCAATAAATTAACGAATCTCGCGCCTTCAATATCAAAACTCCATTGACTATCTAGCAATGTTAGAAGACATTTAAACTTGCAATTGTGCTTGATGCCGCAGTGCTCTCCACATGTCACGACGAAGCCCCCCCCCAAAAAATAAGAGGATCAAACTTTTTAACCTGCATATCTGTTTTTATGTTGAATACTCATGTTGCTGAACGTTTATCTGACAAAATACACCCAATGGCGTGAGGAGCTTTCTGATCAGCATGGTCTCATTACAAATACATCATAACAGTGACGTTTATCCATTGTAGTTATACGTCACCTGAGCTGAAATATTAGTTAAATGTCTGGTCTGGTGTCTCTGGTATAACTGTGTTACGTCTCGTATGTCGTATGTCGTATGTGAACATAAATTAGCATAACGGACATAACAAGACGTTTGACAGTTGCAACATTTTGTTTAAATTCTTAAACTGGRGCTTCTTTTTAGGGGCCCCCGAGTGGTGCAGTGGTCTAAGGCACTGCGCCTCAGTGCACGAGGTGTCACTACATAACCCTGGTTCAATTCCAGGCTGAATCACATCCAGCCGTGATTGGGAGTCCCATAGGGCAGCGCACAATTGGCCCCGTGTCGTCCGGGTTTGGCCGGAGTAGGCCGTCATTGTAAATAATAATTTGTTCTGAAATGACTTGCCTRGTTAAATACAAAAATTGATTATCAGATTTCATCTCCTTAATGTGACACCATATTTGACAGGTGATTGGTGTGATACGTATTTCACATATATATCCATATATCCAACAATATATTTGGACAGGCAAAAGTTTATTGTCTGACACATTCATTATGTCAAAACCGATTGGTTTGAAAACGGGAGGAATATCAATCTTCCCCTATTATTAATTAAGATGCCGACACGTCTGGACTGGGGGGAATCAGCCATTGGGTTGAAATGAAGGAAGAGAACAAGTTAGTTTGGTTCCCGGACAAACATATTTGTCACTCAAATGAAATAATAAAAGACAAGCAGCCCCCTTAGCTGCTGGAGGAAACAGAGAGAAGGGAACGAGAGAAGGAGAGAGAGAGAGGGGAGGAGGAGGTATGAGAGAGAGAAAAGTGAGAGAGAGAGGAAGAAAGAAGAGAGAGAGAGAGGAGAGAGAGGGAGTGAGAGAGAGAGAGAGAGAGACAGAGAGAGAGAGAGAAGAGAGAGAGAGAGAGAGAGAGAGAGAGAGAGAGAGAGAGTGAAGAGAAATGAGCAAGAGAAAGAGAGAGACAGAAACAGAGAGAGAGCTCTGACAACAGACGCCTTCTGAGTCCAGACTGTTAGCTTTTTAGCGCAGAGCGTGTAGTGAGAGCAGTGATCTGGTTACCGTGGTGAATGCGAGCGGCCAGGCGGCGGCTGAGAGGCTCCACCACACATTAGAGAGACACCTTAGAAGCCTCCCCTGAGAGACAGGAGTAGGCTCTCTGTCTCCAGCCTCCGCAGAGAGAGAGAGAGGAGCACGTTCTCTGTCTCCATCCTCCCCAAAGAGACAGGAGTAGGCTCTCTGTCTCCTGCCTCCCCTCCACTAGCCAACCACCACAACAGGAGAAGGAGAAGAGCTCTCTGTCTCCAGTCTCCCCTCTACTAGCCAGCCACCACAACAGGAGACATACAGGATCTCTCTTGTCTCCAGCCTCCCTCTCTACTAGCCAGCCAGGCATCACCGTGTCTGACGCGACCCACCTTCCGTAGTAGAGCACCCCTTCCTTCCTCACCCTTCCTCACCCCACTCTCCTGTCTTAGACCGCCTGACCAATACACACCTTCTCCTCTCTCCTGACCTTTCTCTCTCTCTGACCCTTCTCCTCTCTCCTGACCCTTCTCCTCTCTCCTGACCCTTCTCTCTCCTGACCCTTCTCCTCTCTCCTGACCCTTCTCCTCTCTCCTGACCCTTCTCCTCTCTCCTGACCTTCTCTCTCCTGACCTCTCTCTCTACCCTTCTCCTTCTCTCCTGACCTGCTTCTCCTCTCTCCTGACCCTTCTCCACTCTCGCTGACACTTCTCCTCTCTCCTGACCCTTCTCCTTCTCTTGACCCTTCTCCTCTCTCTCTGACGCCTTCTCCTCTCTCCTGACCATTCTCCTCTCTCCTGACCTTCTCCACTCTCCTGACCCTTCCTCCTCTCTCCTGACCCTTCTCCACTCTCCTGACCTTCTCCACTCTCTGACACTTCTCCTCTTCCTGACCCTTCTCCTCTTCTTCTGACCCTTCTCCTCTCTCCTGATCCTTCTCCTCTCTCCTGACCATTCTCCTCTCTCCTGACCCTTCTCCACTCTCCTGACCCTTTCCTCTCTCCTGACCCTTCTCCTCTCTCCTGACCCTTCTCCACTCTTCTGACCTTTCTCCTCTCTCCTGACCCTTCTCCAGTCTCCTGACCCTTCTCCTCTCTCCTGACCCTTCTCCACTCTCCTGACCCTTCTCACTCCTCCTGACCCTTTCTCCCTCTTCCTGACCCTTCTCCTCTCTCCTGACCCTTCTCCACTCTCCCTGACCCTTCTCCTCTCTCCTGACCCTTCTCCACTCTCCTGACCCTTCTCCTCTCTCCTGACCCTTCTCCACTTCTCCTGACCCTTCTCTCTCTCCTGACCCTTCTCCTCTCTCCTGACCTTTCTCCACTCTCCTGACCCTTCTCCTCTCTACTGACGCCTTCTCCACTCTCCCTGACCCTTCTCCCACTCTCCTGACCCTTCTCCTCTCTCCTGACCTTCTCCTCTCTCCTGACCCTTCTCCACTCTCTGACCCTTCTCCACTCTCCTGACCCTTCTCCTCTCTCTCTGACCTTCTCCTCTCTCCTGACCATTCTCCACTCTCCCTGACCCTTCTCCTCTCTCCTGACCCTTCTCCACTCTCCTGACCCTTCTCCTCTCTCCTGACCCTTCTCACTCTCCTGACCCTTCTCCTCTCTCCTGACCCTCTCCTCTCTCCGACCCTTCTCCACTCTTCTGACCTTTCTCTCTCTCCTGACCCTTCTCCAGTCTCCTGACCCTTCTCCTCTCTCCTGACCCTTCTCCACTCTCCTGACCCTTCTCCACTATCCTGACCCTTCTCCACTCTCCTGACCCTTTCTCTCCTGACCCTTCTCCACATCCTCCTGACCGCTTCTCCTCTCTCCCTGACCCTTTCCTCTCTCCTGACCCTTCTCCACTCTTCCTGACCCTTCTCCTCTCCTGACCTTCTCCTCTCTCCTGACCCTTCTCCACTCTCCTGACCCTTATCCTCTCTCCTGACCCTTCTCCTCCTCTGACCCTTCTCCACTCTTTCTGACCCTTCTCTCTCTCCTGACCCTTCTCCTCTCTCCTGACCCTTCTCCTCTCTCTTGGACCCCTTCTCCTCTCTCCTGACCCTTCTCCACTCTCCTGACCCTTCTCCTCTCTCCTGACCCTTCTCACTCTCCTGACCCTTCTCCTCTCTCTGACCCTCTCCTCTCTCCTGACCCTTACCTCTCTCCGCGACCCCTTCTCCTCTCTCCCGACCCTTCTCCACTGCTCCTGCCCTTCTCCTCTCTCCTGACCCTTCTGCACACTCTCCTGACCCTTCTCCACTATCCTGACCCTTCTCCACTCTCCTGACCCTTCTCCATCTCCTGACTTTCTCCTCTCTCCTGACGCCTTCTCCACTCTCCTGACCCTTCTCCTCTCCCCTGACCCCTGACCCTTCTCATCTCTCCTGACCCTTCTCCACTCTCTTGACCCTTCTCTAGACTCTCCTGACCCTTCTCCACTCTCCTGACCCTTCTCCACTCTTCTGACCTTCTCCTCTCTCCTTACCCTTATCCACTCTCCTGACCCTTCTCCTCTCTTCCTTACCCTTCTCCGACTCTCCTGACCCTTCTCTCTCTCCTGACCCTTCTCTCCTCTTCTCTCTGACCCTTTCTCCTCTCTCCTGACCCTTCTCACTCTACTTCTGCCTCTTCTGACCTTTCTCCTCTCTCCTGACCCCTTCTCCTCTCTCCTGACCCTTCTCCTCTCTCTTACCCCTTCTCCACTCTCCTGACCCTTCTCCTCTCTCCTGACCCTTCTCCTCTCATCCTGACCCTTCTCCACTCTCCTGACCCTTCTCCACTCTTCTGACCTTTCTCCTTCCTCCTGACCCTTCTCCTTCTCTCCTGACCTTCTCCATCTCCTGACCCTTTTCCACTCTCCTGACCCTTCTCCTCTCTCCTGACCCTTCTCCTCCCTCCTGACCTTCTCCTCTCTCCTGACCCTTCTCCTCTCTCCTGATCCTTCTCTTCTCTCCCCGACCCTTCTCCTCTCTCCCGACGCCTTCTCAACTCTCCTGACGCCTTCTCCTCTCTCCCTGACCCTTCTCTCCTCTCCTCTCCTCTCCTCACTCTCCTGACCCTTCTCCTCTCTCCTCTCTCCTGACCCTTCTCCACTCTCCTGACCGCGATTCCGTCTCGTACCGTGAATCTGCTTCAGATTATGCCGGTCTCCTACCTGGAAGGTGTTTTAAGAAGGTGTCAGTCTCCTACCTGGAAGGTATTTAAGAATGCGTCAGTCTCCTACCATGGATGGTGTTTAAGAAGGTGTCAGTCTCCTACCTGGAAGGTGTTTAAGAATGCGTCAGTCTCCTTCCCTGAAGCTGCTCAGACCTGTCTGTCTTCTCGACTCCGTGGGTTCTACCTGAAAGCTTCCCTAAACTTTGTCGGTCTTCACCTGGAAGCTGTTTCAGACGTTGTTGGGCTCTCTACCTGGAAGCTGTCTCATACTCTGTCGGTCCTACGTGGAAGCTTTCTCAGATTCTGTCAGATTCCTACCTGGAAACTGTCCCAGACTGTGAAGTCCTAAATTGAGGCTTGCTGTGGGTTGCTGTGGGTCCTAGCTGGAAGCTGTCTCAGACACTATTGGTATCTATTTGGAAGCTGTTTTCAACTCTGTTGGTCTCCTACCTGGAAGCTGTCGTAACATTCTGTGGGTCCTACCTGGAAGCTGTGTCAGACTCTGTTGGTCTTCTACCTGGAAGCTGTCGTACATTCTGTGGGTCCTACCTTTGGAAATGTGTCAGACGCTGTTGGTCTCTTACCCTGGAAGCTGTGTCAGACTCTTTTGGTCTCCTACCTGGAAGCTGTGTCAGACTCTGTTTTGGTCTCCTACGCTGGAAGCTGTGTCAGACTCTGTTGGCGTCTACCTGGAAGCTGTCGTACATTTCTGTGGGTCCTACTGGAAGCTGTGTCAACTCTGTTGGTCTCCTACCCTGGAGCTGTGTCAGACTCTGTTTGTCTCCTACCTGGAAGCTGTGTCAGACTCTGTTGTGTCTCCTACCTGGAAGCTGTGTCAGACTCTGTTGGTCTCCTACCTGGAAGCTGTGTCATACTCTGTGTCTCCTACTGGAACTGTTACGACTATGTTGGTCTCCTACCTGGAAGCTGTGTCAGACTCTGTTGGTCGTCTACCTGGAAGCTGTCGTACATTCTGTGGGTCCTACCTGGAAGCTGTGTCAGACCCTGTTGGTCTTCTACCTGGAAGCTGTCGTACATTCTGTGGGTCCTACCTGGAAGCTGTGTCAGACATTGTGGGTCTTACCTGGGGGACAGACAGACACAGACAGATCGAGAAATACCAGGATCTGAGTTTCAGCAATTTTTTATTTTTTACTAAATTCATTTTTTGTTCAAATGTATGAGCGTTGAGCTGTCTAGATCTCAGAGCGAAGACAAGGGATCAATGTGTCATTTGATATGTCGAATGTGGCGTTCTTTTCTTTATTCACAAATCCCTTCCTGTGTATTGTAGCCTATTCATAATCAGAACCAGCTGTTACCTTGAGCTTTGCAAGATTGAATGAGAATAAGGGATCTTTTTCTAGCTTGCACTTTCCAATGATTGGATCGTGTTTTTTTTTC
>NW_019944629.1:54127-58104 GCF_002910315.2 Salvelinus sp. IW2-2015
CCAAAAGAGAGATAATCCACCTTTGCAAGGTGAAAATCACTGGTAGGCCATTGAAAACTGAGTGCTTGTATTCATTTCGTGTTAAGAGTTTGTCAAAAGTAACATGACATGGGTATAAAGATGTACTTCTATCACGTTTCCCTCCCTCCCTCCGAACGTTGTTTAAATGTCCTCTTCGCTTCAGTTCGCCCCTAATCACTTTGTTGGGAGAACGAGGAGCGGCAGTGTTCCTTTTGATCTATTTCATTTGGAGAACGAGGGAGCGCAGTGTTCCTCTTCTGATCAATTCCTTTTGTTGAGAAACGAGGGAGCAGCAGTGTTCCTTTCTGATCTCATTCACTTTGTCTGATTCCGCAACTCATTTCAAATTTGCCATTAGAGAATCCTACTTGTGACTGATCCTAGCCACCGCTCTGTGACTGATCCTAGCCACGGCTCTGTGGAACTGATCCTAGCCACGCTCTGTGACTGATCCTAGGCCCGCGTCTGTGACTTGGGATCCGTAGCAGGCTCTTGTGATCTGATCCTAGCCACGGCTCTGTGACTGATCCTAGCCACGGCTCTGTGACTGATCCTAGCCACGGCACGGTGACTGATTCAGCCATGTAGCGGACACCGACGTCTAGCTCCCGGACAAGCTAAACACCTTCTTCTCCCACTTCGAGGGAAACACAGTGCCGTCGACGCAGGCCAGCACCGCTCTCGTTCTCTTTGGCCGACGTGAGCAAGACATTTAAGCATGTTAAGMCTCGCCRGCCCAGACGGCATCACTAGCCGCGTCCTCAGATCATGTGCTGACCACCTGGCTGGAGTGTTTATGGACATATTCAATCTCTCCCTATACCAGTCTGTTGTCCCAACTTGCTTCAAGATGGCCACCATTGTTCCTGTACCCAAGAAAGCGAARGTAWYKAAACTAAATGACTATCGCCCAGTAGCACTCACTTCTGTCATCATGAAGTGCTTTGAGAGGCTAGTTAAGGATCATATCACCWTACCCGACACCCTAGACCAACTGCAATTTGCGTACTGCCCCAATAGATCCATGGATGACTCAATCTACATCACACCGCACACTGCCCTATCTCGACTGGACAAGAAAAATACCTATTTAAGAATGCTGTTCGTAGACTACAGCTCAGCTTTCAATACCATAGTACCCTACAAGCTCATCACTAAGTTCGAGGTGGTGAAGGTAGTGGAAACATCACCTCCACTTCGCTGATCCTCAACACTGGTGCCCCACAAGGGTGCGTGCTCAGCCCCCTCCTGTACTCTCTGTTCACCCATGACTGYGTGGCCACGCACATCTCCAACTCAATCATCAAGTTTGCAGACGACACAACAGTGGTAGGCCTGATCACCAACAACAACGAGATAGCCTACAGGGAGGAGGTGAGGGCCCTGACGGAGTGGTTGCTGGAAAATAACCTCTCCCTCAACGTCAACAAAACAAAGGAGCTGATCGTGGACTTCAGGAAACAGCAGAAGGAGCACGCCACCCTATCCACATCGACGGGACAGCAGTGGATAAGGTGGAAAGCTTAAAGTTCCTCGGCGTACACATCACGGACAAACTGAATTGGTCCACCCACACAGACAGTGTGGTGAAGAAGGGTCTACAAGTAATCTCTATCATAACTTATTATCTGTGCATAGTCACGTTAATAACTCTACCTACATGTACATCTCTATCATAACTTATTATCTGTGCATAGTCACGTAAATAACTCTACCTACATGTACATCTCTATCATAACTTATTATCTGTGCATAGTCACGTTAATAACTCTACCTACATGTACATCTCTATCATGAACTTATATCTGTGCATAGTCACGTTAATAACTCTACCTACATGTACATCTCTATCATAATTTATATCTGTGCATAGTCACGTTAATAACTCTACCTACATGTACATCTCTATCATAACTTATTATCTGTGCATAGTCACGTTAATAACTCTACCTACATGTACATCTCTATCATAACTTATTATCTGTGCATAGTCACGTTATAAACTCTATCTACAAGTACATCTCTATCAATAACTTATTATCTGTGCATAGTCACGTTAATAACTCTATCTACAAGTACATCTCTATCATAACTTATTATCTGTGCATAGTCACGTTAATAACTCTATCTACATGTACATCTCTATCATAACTTTTATCTGTGCATAGTCACGTTAATAACTCTATCTACAAGTTCATACATGTACCCCCTGATTATAGCCTCGCTATTGTTATTTTACTGCATTTACATTTACATTTAAGTCATTTAGCAGACGCTCTTATCCAGAGCGACTTCAAATTGGTGCATTCACCTTATGATATCCAGTGGAACAACCACTTTACAATAGTGCATCTAACTCTTTTAAGGGGGAGGGGGGGTTAGAAGGATTACTTTATCCTATCCTAGGTATTCCTTAAAGAGGTGGGGTTTCAGGTGTCTCCGGAAGGTGGTGATTGACTCCGCTGACCTGGCGTCGTGAGGGAGTTTGTTCCACCATTGGGGTGCCAGAGCAGCGAACAGTTTTGACTGGGCTGAGCGGGAACTGTTGTGTGTACTGCTGCTGTTTATTATGTGTTACTTTTATAAAAACATTTTTTTAAAGGTATTTCTTCTTAAAACTGCGTTGTTGGTTAAGGGCTTGTAAGTAAGCATTTCACTGTAAGGTCTACACCTGTTGTGTTCGGCACGTGTGACAAATACAATTTGATTTCAATTTATTATTTTAACTTGTTCGTCAGTGGCTGCTTGAAACTGTGATTGAACCACTCTCTATCATATAGCTGGCCCAGACCAGTTGACCTGCTTCACTGGTCTCCAATGAGCTACTCTCAATCCTTAGCTGCACAGACCAGTTGACCTGCTTCACTGGTCTCCAATGAGCTACTCTCAATCCTCTAGCTGGCCCAGACCAGTTGACCTGCTTTACTGGTCTTCAATGAGCTACTCAATCATATAGCTGGCCCAGACCAGTTGACCTGCTTCACTGGTCTCCAATGAGCTACTCAATCATATAGCTGGCCCAGACCAGTTGACCTGCTTCACTGGTCTCCAATGAGCTACTCTACTCCTCTAGCTGGCCAGACCAGTTGACCTGCTTTACTGGTCTCCAATGAGCTACTCAATCATATAGCTGGCCCAGACCAGTTGACCTGCTTCACTGGTCTCCAATGAGCTACTCAATCATATAGCTGGCCCAGACCAGTTTACCTGCTTCACTGGTCTCCAATGAGCTACTTAATCATATAGCTGGCCCAGAGCAGTTTACCTGCTTCACTGGTTTCCAATGAGCCACTCAATCATATAGCTGGCCCAGACCAGTTTACCTGCTTCACTTGTCTCCAATGAGCTACTCTCAAACCTCTAGCTGCCCAGTCCAGTTTACCTGCTTCACTGGTCTCCAATGAGCCACTCAATCATATATCTGGCCCAGACCAGTTTACCTGCTTCACTGGTCTCCAATGAGCTACTCTCAATCCTCTAGCTGGCCCAGACCAGTTTACCTGCTTCACTGGTCTCCAATGAGCTACTCTCAATCCTCTAGCTGGCCCAGACCAGTTTACCTGCTTCACTGGTCTCCAATGAGCTACTCTCAATCCTATAGCTGGCCCAGACCAGTTTACCTGCTTCACTGGTCTCCAATGAGCTACTCTCGATCCTATAGCTGGCCAGACCAGTTTACCTGCTTCACTGTCTCCAATGAGCTACTCGCGATCCTATAGCTGGCCCAGACCAGTTTCCCTTTAAGTCAGAATAGACATTAATCAATGATACTGTCAATATCATGTTAATTCAGAATAGACATAATGTTACTATCAAAAGCATGTTAATTCTTTATATACATGAATCCATCTTACTACTGTATCAATAACATGTTCATGCAGTATAGACATTACTCAGTAAGACTATCAAATATAATGTTAATTTAGTATAGACTTCAGTAATACTATCATATAAAT
>NW_019944629.1:60095-65725 GCF_002910315.2 Salvelinus sp. IW2-2015
GCTCTTATCCAGAGCGACTTACAAATTGGTGCATTCACCTTATGATATCCAGTGGAACAACCACTTTACAATAGTGCATCTAACTCTTTTAAGGGGGAGGGGGGGTTAGAAGGATTACTTTATCCTATCCTAGGTATTCCTTAAAGAGGTGGGGTTTCAGGTGTCTCCGGAAGGTGGTGATTGACTCCGCTGACCTGCGTCGTGAGGGAGTTTGTTCCACCATTGGGGTGCCAGAGCAGCGAACAGTTTTGACTGGGCTGAGCGGGAACTGTTGTTGTACTGCTGCTGTTTATTATGTGTTACTTTTATTAAAAACATTTTTTTAAAGGTATTTCTTCTTAAAACTGCGTTGTTGGTTAAGGGCTTGTAAGTAAGCATTTCACTGTAAGGTCTACACCTGTTGTGTTCGGCACGTGTGACAAATACAATTTGATTTCAATTTATTATTTTAACTTGTTCGTCAGTGGCTGCTTGAAACTGTGATTGAACCACTCTCTATCATATAGCTGGCCCAGACCAGTTGACCTGCTTCACTGGTCTCAATGAGCTACTCTCAATCCTCTAGCTGCACAGACCAGTTGACCTGCTTCACTGGTCTCCAATGAGCTAC
Source organism: Salvelinus sp. IW2-2015 (assembly GCF_002910315.2). Classification (NCBI taxonomy): domain Eukaryota; kingdom Metazoa; phylum Chordata; class Actinopteri; order Salmoniformes; family Salmonidae; genus Salvelinus; species Salvelinus sp. IW2-2015. The sequence goes on from NW_019944629.1 coordinate 60,706, forward strand.
TCTCAATCCTCTAGCTGGCCCAGACCAGTTGACCTGCTTTACTGGTCTTCAATGAGCTACTCAATCATATAGCTGGGCCAGACCAGTTGACCTGCTTCACTGGTCTCCAATGAGCTACTCAATCATATAGCTGGCCCAGACCAGTTGACCTGCTTCACTGGTCTCCAATGAGCTACTCTCCATCCTCTAGCTGGCCCAGACCAGTTGACCTGCTTTACTGGTCTCCAATGAGCTACTCAATCATATAGCTGGCCCAGACCAGTTGACCTGCTTCACTGGTCTCCAATGAGCTACTCAATCATATAGCTGGCCCAGACCAGTTTACCTGCTTCACTGGTCTCCAATGAGCTACTTAATCATATAGCTGGCCCAGAGCAGTTTACCTGCTTCACTGGTTTCCAATGAGCCACTCAATCATATAGCTGGCCCAGACCAGTTTACCTGCTTCACTTGTCTCCAATGAGCTACTCTCAAACCTCTAGCTGCCCAGTCCAGTTTACCTGCTTCACTGGTCTCCAATGAGCCACTCAATCATATATCTGGCCCAGACCAGTTTACCTGCTTCACTGGTCTCCCAATGAGCTACTCTCAATCCTCTAGCTGGCCCAGACAGTTTACCTGCTTCACTGGTCTCCAATGAGCTACTCTCAATCCTCTAGCTGGCCCAGACCAGTTTACCTGCTTCACTGGTCTCCAATGAGCTACTCTCAATCCTATAGCTGGCCAGACCAGTTTACCTGCTTCACTGGTCTCCAATGAGCTACTCTCGATCCTATAGCTGGCCCAGACCAGTTTACCTGCTTCACTGGTCTCCAATGAGCTACTCGCGATCCTATAGCTGGCCCAGACCAGTTTCCCTTTAAGTCAGAATAGACATTATCAATGATACTGTCAATATCATGTTAATTCAAAATAGACATAAATGTTACTATCAAAAGCATGTTAATTCTTTATATACATGAATCCATCTTACTACTTTATGCAATAACATGTTCATGCAGTATAGACATTACTCAGTAAGACTATCAATATAATGTTAATTTAGTATAGACTTCAGTAGTACTAATCAATACTTAATGTTAATTAGTATAGACTTTAATAATACTATCAACATAATGTTAATTTAGTATAGACTTCAGTAATACTATCAATATAATGTTAATTTAGTATGACTTTAATCAATACTATCAACATAATGTTAGATTTATATTAGACAAATCAATGTTTACTATCAATATCATGTTCATTCAGATAGATATTAATCAATGGTACTGTACAATGTCAGGTTACCTTCTTTATTCGTGACCAGGATTCATTTGAGGGGAATTTAAAGACCAGGAGGGATTATGACCTTAGCGTCAGGGGTCAGAGAATGGGTCAGGGTAACGCCGTATAGTAAAGTCTCTCTCTGCCCCTTGCCTTGTTGTGCTTTGTGTCTATATTGAATAAGAGCTGATGGGAGATATGGGGTCAGGATTAGTCACCGTGGGATATGTACAGTGCATTCAGAAAGTATTCAGACCCCTTCCCTTCGTTCCACATTTTGTTACGTTACAGCCTTATTTAAAATGGATTAAATCAACATTTTTTCCTTATCAATCTACACACAAAAACCCATATGACAAAGCAAAAACATGTTTTTAGAAATAAAAAACTGAAATACCTTATCTTACATAAGTATTCAGAACCTTTGCTATGATACTCGAAATTGAGCTTCAGGTGCATCCTGTTTCCATTGATATCCTTGATGTTCTAGAACTTGATTGAGTCCACCTGTGGTAAATTCTATTGGCTGGACATGGATTGGAAAGGCAAAAATAGATGGATAGCCTTGACCAGAACACAGTATACAATATGAAGTTGGTAAAAGAGTATGCAACAATTATTTAAAGTGACCAGTGTTCCATGACTATGTTAAATAGGGCAGCAGCCTCTAAGGTGCACGTTGAGTAACCGGTGGTTGCCGGCTAATGATGGCTATTTAACAGTCTGATGGCTTTGAGATAGAAGATTTTCTTCAGTCTCTCAGTCCCAACTTGATGCACCTGTACTTGACCCCGCCTTCTGGATAGTAGCTGGGTGAACAGGCCGTGGCTCGGGTGGCTGAGGTCCTTCAAAATCTCTTGGCTTTCCTGTGACACCGGGTGCTGTAGAGTCCGGGAGGGCAGGCAATATGTCCCCGGGATGGGTTGGGCAGACCGCACCACCCTCTGGAGACCCTGCCTGTTGCGGACGGTGCAGTTGCCGTACCAGGCGTAATACAGCCTGAAAGGACGCTCTCAATTGTGCAATCTGTTAAAAGTTTTGTGAGGGTTTTGGTGACAAGCCAAATTTGTTCAGCCTCCTGAGGTTGGAGCGGCGCTGTTTGCTGTTGTTCCTCAGAGTTATTAACGTGACTATGCACAGATAATAAGTTATGATAGAGATGTACATGTAGGTAGAGTCATTAACGTGACTATGCACAGATAATAAGTTATGATAGAGATGTACATGTAGGTAGAGTTATTAACGTGACTATGCACAGATAATAAGTTATGATAGAGATGTACATGGATCAACATGCTAATCAGGTGCTTTCTAATACATAATGCTGTTTATATATATATATATCCTTCACAAAATACCAATGGAGTTGGTTGATTGGCACCTTGGTCAGTTCAAACCGTCACGTTTCTATTAGTCCGGTGAAGATACAGTAGATGACCTCTTCCAAAACCAAAAGAAATGTTAATCGTCTTTGTTCACCAAATACATTTTGCATGTATAGGAATTTAAGATTAAATTTAAAATGTATTTAAAATGTAATTTAACATGGTGAAATGGTGCTGCCGTAATAACCAGAATACGGACAGATGATAAACAAATGAAGGACATMACTGATCAGAGAGAGAAAACTCCAGAACCGTAAAAGGACACAGGTATAAAATACGTATATTCTGACTTTGGCGGCTGGGAGGTTAATAGGTAACAATGTAAATAAACTGAATCGGTTTTCCTCCTTAAACTGTTCCACCAGGTTGCATTTAGTAAAATAATGTGTCTCTTCCATCTAATACTTTATGCAACAATTGTCCGGGCTTTCCCTTTTCCGGTGACTAACGGCTTTTTAACTGGGATTTATTGGATTTTTGTAAAGGCCACTGGAGACACACACACACACACACACACATACACAAACACACACAAACAAAACACACACACACAGACACGCACCACGCACGCACGCACGCACGCCGCACGCACACACACACACACACAACACACACACACACACACACAACACCACACAACACACACACACAAACACACACCACACACCACACACACACTGTTCCATAGACGACAGGGCAGTGATCAGGGCCACCTTCCTCCTAATGCGTCCGCGAGCAGAGCGTTCTTTATAACAAAGACTGGGCCTGCAACCCAAATGCACCCTATTCCTATATAGTGAACTAATTTTGACCAGAGCCCTATGGTAGCTAGTCAAAAGTAGTGTACTATATAGGGGATAGGGTGTATTTGGGATGCACACTGGCTGGTTGCTAAAGAGCAGAAAGCAGCAGGTTCATAAAATAACTGACTACAGCTAGTGTTGGCTGCCATCATGGACTACAACACGGTAATGAGATATTAAACTGATACAGCTAGTGTTGCTGCCATCATGGGATTACAACACGGTAATGAGATATTAAACTGATACAGCTAGTGTTGCTGCATCATGGGACTACAACACGATAATGAGATATTAAACTGATACAGCTAGGTTTGCTACCATCATGGACTACAACACGGTAATGAGATATTAAACTGATACAGCTAGTGTTGCTGCCAACATGGACTACAAACGGTAATGAGATATTAAACTGTACAGCTAGTGTTGCTGCCATCATGGGACTACAACACGGTAATGAGATATTAAACTGATACAGCTAGTGTTGCTGCCATCATGGGACTACAACACGGTAATGAGATTTAAACTGATACAGCTAGGTTGCTGCCATCATGGGACTACAACACGGTAATGAGATATAAACTGATACAGCTAGTGTTGCTGCCATCATGGACTACAACACGGTAATGAGATATAAACTGATACAGCTAGTGTTGCTGCCATCATGGACTACAACCGGTAATGAAGATATTAAACTGATACAGCTAGTGTTGCTGTCATCATGGGACTACAACACGGTAATGAGATATTAAACTGATACAGCTAGTGTTGCTGCCATCATGGACTACAACACGGTAATGAGATATTAAACTGATACAGCTAGTGTTGCTGCCATCATGGGACTACAACACGGTAATGAGATATTAAACTGATACAGCTAATGTTGCTGCCATCATGGACTACAACACGGTAATGAGATATTAAACTGATACAGCTAGTGTTGCTGCCATCATGGGACTACAACTGGTAATGAGATATTAAACTGATACAGCTAGTGTTGCTGCCGTCATGGGACTACAACACGGTAATGAGATATTAAACTGATACAGCTAGTGTTGCTGCCATCATGGACTACAACACGGTAATGAGATATTAAACTGATACAGCTAGTGTTGCTACATCATGAGACTACAACACGGTAATGAGATATTAAACTGGATACAGCTAGTGTGTTGCCATCATGGACTAACAAACACGGTAATGAGAATATTAAAACTGATACAGCTAGTGTTGCTGTGATCATGGACTACAACACGGTAATGAGATATTAAACCTGATACAGCTAAGTTTGCTGTCTCATGGCGACACAACACGGTAATGAGATATTAAACTGTATACAGCTAGTGTTGTGCATCATGCGACTACAACACGTAATGAGATATTAAACTGATACAGCTAGTGTGCTTGCATCATGGGACTACACACGGTATGAGAATATAAAGCTGATACAAGCTAGTGTTTCGCCATCATGGACTAAACACGTTACGGTAATGAGATATTAAACTGATCAGCTTAAGGTTGCCTGTTTGACATCATGGGACTACAACACGTATGAGATATTAAAACTGA
>NW_019944629.1:68408-78642 GCF_002910315.2 Salvelinus sp. IW2-2015
GAAATCTCCCGCGTCTCTGCAGCTGACGGCCGGCCCGCCACCCACTGCCCGCTTCGAACCTACCCCCTCCTCTCTACTTCCAGACATTTCGGAGACATTCTCCCTTAGCTCACCTCGCTCATTACTTATCCTTGACCGCCCTGGGCTACGTCCGCTTCCGTCTTCAAGAGAGGCGAAGAGTTCCCCCTTCTGAAAAACTACCCTCGTCTCCGTGTCACACCAACTACACGACCCCAGCTATCCCTCTTTCACCTCCTTTTCTCTCCCCACCACCACCACCTCTATGCAACGTGCGTCCTTGGCGCTCTCCTCCGCCTACTCTTCCCCCCTCGATGACCTTCTTAGATTCCACATCAGTTCGCGTTTCAAGACTAGTGATCTTCACTGAGACAGCTCTCTCTTGTCAGCGGCAGCGCCGCTCCGCACTGCTAAGTAACTCTCTCTCTCTCTGCTCTCATCTTCTAGACCTATCGGCTCCTTGCTTATTGGAAATATGTGAACCATCAGATCCTCCTCTCCACCTACATCCGAGCTCGGCATCCCCATACACCCCGCCGCCCCGCGGCATAGCGCTTGGATTTGCGTCCCTAGCCCTGAACAGCGTCGTCCCACCAGGTGGCGCCTGGCGAGAATTGTCTCCGACACACGTCTCTCCACCATGGTGTCCCAGGGCCTCTGTCTAGGCCCTCTCCTATTCTCCCTCCGTATAACACACATCACTTGCTCTGTCATAGCCTCACATGGGTCTCCTATCATGCTATGCAGACGAAACACAATTATCTCTCCTTTCCCCCCTCTGAAACAGGTGGTGCATCGCATCTCTGCATGTCTGCAGATCTCGTGTGGATGCGTGATCCCAACTTCAAGCGCACCTGGGCAAGACGGCGCTGCTCTTTCCTCCCGGGAAGGACTGCGTTCAAGTGATCCTCCGCCACCATCAAGGTTGACAACCTCCTTGTGTCCTCTCTCCCGAGTGCTAAGGAAACCTTGGGGGCGTGATCCTGGACACCCTGGTTCGTTCTCACTCCATCAAGCGGCGGTGACCCGTTCCTGTAGGTTCATGCCTACAACTTCGCAGAGTACGACCCCTGCCCTCACGCAGGAAGCGCCAGGTCCTAATCCAGCACTTGTCATCTTCCCTTGATTACTCACTCGCGTTGGCTGGGTCCCTGCCTGGCCATTAAACCCCCTACCTCATCCAGAACTGCCGCAGCCCGTCTGGTGTTTCAACTTTTCCCAGTTCTCTCACGTCACCCCGCTCCCGCCTCTCTCCACTGGCTCCTGTTGAAGCTCCAATCCTGCTACAAGACCCAGGTGCTTGCCTACGGAGCTGGAGGAAACGGCACCTCGTACTTAGGCTCTGATCAGCCCTACACCCAAACAAGGGCAACTGCGTCATCACCCTCTGGCCTGCTCGCCTCCTACCCTGAGGAAAGTACAGTTCCGCTCAGCGGCAGTATCCAAAACTGTTCGCTGCTCTGGCACCCCAATGGTGGAACAAACTCCCTCACGACGCCAGGTCAGCGGAGTCAATCACCACCTTCCGGAGACACCTGAAACCCACCTCTTTAAGGAATACCTAGGATAGGATAAAGTAATCTTCTAAACCCCCCCCCTTAAAAGAGTTAGATGCACTATTGTAAAGTGGTTGTTCCACTGGATATATAAGGTGAATGCACCAATTTGTCTCGCTCTGGATAAGAGCGTCTGCTAAATGACTTAAATGTAAATGTAAATGTTATATTATATATATTGTACATGTACATAATATGTACTGTATATAATATGTAGTGAATAATACATCTACTGTATATTATTATGTATATATATGTATATAATATGTACTGTATGTAATATGTACTATATGTCATATAGTAATGTATCTTATGTATTATGTTACTGTATATGTATATAATATGTACTTAATATAATATTTTACATTTGACATTAAGTCATTTAGCAGACGCTCTTATCAGAGCGACTTACAATGGGCTCACCTTAGACATCCAGTGACAGCACTTTACAATAGTGGCATCTAAATCTTTACAGGGGGGGGGGGGGGGGTGAGAAGATTACTTTAACCTATCCTAAGTATTCCTTAAAGAGGTGGGTTCTCAGGTGTCTCCGGAAGGTGGTATTGAACTCGCTGTCCTGGCGTCTGAGGCAGTTTGTTCCACCCTTGGGGGGCCCAGGCCAGCCGGAACAGCGTCTTTTGACTGGAGCTGACCGGAACTGTACTTACCTCAGTGGTAGGGAGGCGAGCAGGCCAGAGTGGGATGAACGCAGTGCCCTTGTTTTGGGTGTAGGGCCTGATCAGGCCCTGAAGGAGCTGAGGTCCGCGTTTCCCTCACAGCTCGTAGCATCGACGCATGGTCTGTACGGAATGCGAGCTTCAACTGGAGCCAGGTGGAGAGAGCGGAGGAGCGGTGACGTGAGAGAACTTGGAAGGGTTGAACACCAGAACGGCTGCGCGTTGTATGAGTTGTAGGGTTAATGGCACAGGGGACCCACCAATCAGCGAGTTGCAGTAAGTCCATAATCCATAATATGTATTGTAATGTATATAATATGGTACTGTTATGTAATTATGTACTTCGTTGATGTATATAATGTTACTATCGTATTATAATATGTACTGAATGTAATATGTATCGTACATCTTTATAATATGTACTGTAATATGTACTGTATATAACATGCTCTGTATGTAATATGTATTGTAAATACTACCAGTCAGATGTTTGGACACACCTACTCATTCCAGTAAATAACAGTTTTACTATTTTCTACATTGTAGAATAATAGTGAAGACATCAAAGCTATGAAATAACAATAACATCTAATATTTATAAAATATTTATAAAATATTTTTATCTGGACACTTCCTGTTTATTTATAGCTACTATGCAAATATACAAGTAACMATTTCACTGTACCAATTACACCTTCTGTATCCTGTGCATGTGACAAATCAACTTAGATTATATTTGATGTAGTGTGTGTTTACCAGAGACGGTAATATGAAATTCAAACATGACCTGCACCAAAGTCAGAATAGKATATAGGCCAAGGACTAGACAAAAGTTTATTTTTACCTGTATTTTTTCCTTATTGTAGGCTACTACTTTCACCACTTTTAGTCTTGAAATCTTTGATTGTTTAATACACTACTCACTCTGTTTAGCACATGGCCTCACATGTGAATCTTTAAAATGATGGGCGGGGCTAAGGCTTAAGAGGGGGTGAATGATGCTGAATGGGTGTGGTGGCAAAGAAGACCTCTCTAGTAGATGTATCAAAACATTCAAGGGCCATTTTCTCAAAAGTGGGGTTACACGTTTGTCAACTATAAAATCAGAATTTCTTTCCCATTGTTCTTCAACTGTAGTGTATGACATACCACTTTCTTGCTCTTAGTGTCTACTTTCATCCAACGTATATAAAAAAAAACAACACACAATTTCACATTTTGCTACATAGGACCAAATCCAGATGGTGGGTCACAATTGCATTTTATCGATGATAATTTGAATACACAGAGATACCGTGATACTCTTTTGTGTCATCGCTTCCTCTTTCGAGACCCAAGGATTAGGGCCTGGTCCAGAGTAAGCAGAATGTCCAGAGCTGTTTGTCCTCCAAATTGTTCTCCAAATCAAGGTTAATTATTGCTGTTCTGATCTCCAAACGCTGTTTTCGGTAACAAGAAATTATGGTGGAGACATTATGTAAAAAAAAATTAATATAAATGTTAAGATCAGCGTTAAAAAAACAAACACACAAAATAGCAGAATTGACCAGGAGTCTGTAAAACGGCTGCTATCCATCTCAATGGGGGGGCTGGGTGGACAATTAGGTCTCCATGCCAACCAAATGGTAGGTGTTCCCGTCCCTCCAAAGTGAAAGAACCTCATTGAGCTCATTTGCATATGTGGACTCCGACAAACCACGTGCCCGGTTGACTGGTGGGTCTGACCTTTGACATACTATGTGATCATTTTGTCTAATATTTCATATTTCATCATTTCAATCTAAGTTGTGCTTTTTGTTGCTTAATATATTATTTTACACATATAGTGTCCCCACATCATATAAATGAAAGAGTAGTATGGTACAACACTATATTTACAGAGCTACAATTCACTCACACTCTCATGGCCAGTTGCTACGTAGCAGCTTTTTTCATCATTTGTGTTCATGGTAAAATATTTTCCCCAGTGCCATGGCAGCATAGATTAACCAAGTGGGCCGTAGCAGGCACCCTATCTGTTTTAGTTTTCTAGATGATCGATCTCTGTCGAGGTAGGAGCTGCTTTTTTTACGTATTGTTTATATATATTTTTTTTATGAACACATTTCCATTTGCTGGCTTTTTCAATTCTTGAATTTCTTTCCCAAATACTTATATTATTTATACTTGACTTACTATACTTATACTTTATTTCCGCTAGCTGGAAAGGCAAACGCAGTACTGAACTGTAAACCAATCAATACTTGTGTACTATCCATAGTACTACAGAGCCTTCTGGAAGTATTCATACCCATTGACTTTTCCCACATGTTGTTGTGTTACAGCCTGAATTTAAAATTGAATCAATTGAGATGGCCTACACACAATACCACATTTTGTGAGGAATTTTGTTTTTAGARATTTTTGCAAATTCTTAAAAAATGAAAAGCTGAAAAGTCTTGAGTCAATATTATATATCATTTTGTTATGGCAAAACTAAATARATTCAGGAGTAAAAATGTGCTTAACAAGGCACATAATCAGTTGCATGGACTCACTGTGTGCGCAATAATAGTGTTTAACATGATTTTCAAATAACTACCTAATATCTGTACCCCACACAATTATCTCTAGGGGCATTCAGTAGAGCAGTGAATATCAAACACAGCATAGTGAAGTTATTAATTACACTTTGGATGGTGTATCAATACACCCAGTCACTACAAATATACAGGCGCCCTTCCTAACTCAGTTGCCAGAGAGGAAGGAAACTGCTCAGAGATTTCACCATGASGCCAATGGTGACTTTAAAATACAGAGTTTAATGGCTGTGATTGAAAAAAACTGAGGATGGATCAACAATACTGTAGTTTCTCCACAATACTAACCTAATGGACAGAGTGAAAAGAAGGAATCCTGTACAGAATAAAGGATTTCCAAAACGTGCATCCTGTTCGCAATAAGGCAATAAAGTAATAGTGCAAAAAAATGTACTTTTAGTCCTGAATACAAAGTGTTAGGTTTGGAACAAATCCAATTCAACACATCACTGAGGACCACTCACCATAATTTCAAGCATAGTGGTGGCCGCATGATGCAAGATGGCACTGGCAGATAGGGTAGCTCTGATTCTAGATCCTAAGCAACTTTTCAGTATTTTGTATTCTTTTGTGTTATTTCTTACATTATTAGCCTAGGAAATTTGGACCCAACCAAGACAGCTGGCCACCTGGACAAACTGAGCAATTGGGGGGGAGAAGGGCCTTGGTCAGGGAGGTGACCAAAAACCCGATGGTCACTCTGACAGAGCTCTAGAGTTCAGAGGACAACCAGCTCTGCAGCACACCAATCAGGCCTTTATGGTAGATTGGCCAGACGGAAGCCAGTCCTCAGTAAAAGGCACATGACAGCTCACTTGGAATTTGCCAAAAGACACCTAAAGACTCTCAGACCATGAGAAACAAGATTCTCTGCTCTGATGAAACCAAGATTGAACTCTTTGGTTTGAATGSCAATCGTCACGTCTGGAGGAAACCTGGCACCATCCCTACGGTGAAGCATAGTGGTGGCAGCATCTTGCTGTGGGGATGTTTTTCAGCGGCAGGGACTGGGAGACTAGTCGGGATCGTTGGAAAGATGAGCGGAGCAAAGTACATAGAGATCTTTGATGAAAACCTGCTCCAGAGCGCTCAGGACTTCAGACTGGGGTGAAGGTTCACCTTCCAACAGGACAACAACCAACACACCAGCCAAACGAAGCAAGATGGCTTTCGCAATCACTGAATGTTCTTGAGTGGCCCCAGACCCGACTTGAACCCAATCGAACATCTCTGGCGAGACTTGAATATAGCTGTGCAGCACGCTCCCCATCCAACCTGACAGAGCTTGAGAGGATCTGCAGAGAAGATTGGAAGAAAATCCCCAAATACAGGTGCCAAGCTTATAATGTCATACCCAAAAGACTCAAGGCTGTAATCGCTCCAAAATGCTTCAACAAAGTACTGAGTAAAGGGTCTGAATACTTATGTACATTTATATTTTTTAGATTTTTATATATATACATTTGATATATTTATATATTTTTTATATACACTGCTCCAAAAAATAAAAGAACACTTAAACAACACAATGTAACTCCAATCAATCACACTTCTGTGAAATCAAACTGTCCACTTAGGAAGCAACACTGATTGACAATAATTTCACATGGTTGTGGCAAATGGAATAGACAAAAGGTGAAATTATAGCAATTAGCAAGACACCCCCAATAAAGAGTGTTCTGCAGGTGGTGACCACAGACACCTTCTCAGTTCCTATGCTTCCTGGCTTAGTTTTGGTCACTTTTGAATGCTGGCGGTGCTTTCACTTATGGTAGATGAACGGAGTCTACACCCACACAAGTGCTCAGGTAGTGCAGCTCATCCAGGATGGCACATCAATGCGACTGTGGCAAGAAGGTTTGCTGTGTCTGTCAGCGTAGTGTCCAGAGCATGGAGGCGCTACCAGAGACAGGCCAGTACATCAGGAGACGTGGAGAGAGGCCGTAGGAGGGCAACAACCCAGCAGCAGACCCTACCGCCGCCTTTGTGCAAGGAGAGCACTGCCAGAGCCCTGCAAAATACCTCCAGCAGGCCACAAATGTGCATGCACAACAGCATGTGAAAATTTATTGTCAATCAGTGTTGCTTCCTAAGTGGACAGTTTGAATTTCACAGAAGTGTGATTGACTTGGAGTACATTGTGTTGTTTAATGTGTCCCTTTATTTTTTTGAGCAGTGTATAATAACATTGCAAAAAAAAAAAAAAAATGCTTTGTCATTACGGGGTATTGTGTGTAGATTGATGAGGGAAAAGACAATTTAATTAGTTTAGAAAAAGTCTGTAACGTAACAAAATGTGGAAAATTTCAAGGGTTCTGAATACTTTTCGAATGCCCTGTATGCACCTATCTACCTCAATTACCAACTTACCCTTAAACATTGACTCATACTGGTACACCTGATAAAATGTACCATAATGAAATCATACAGTAGAAACTAAATATGAAACTAAATATGAACCTATATGAAACCATACAAGTAGGAAACTAAGTATGTACCTATAGAAACCATACAAGTAGAAACTAAGTATGTACCTATATGAAACCATACAAGTAGGAAACTAAATATGTACCTGTACAATAGCATAATGACAATTCAGAATGGCTGGATAATACAGTACAGTGCTTGTAAGAGATTGTTTCTGCCTCCTTCAACTATCCCTCCAAGTTGGTGTAAGACTGCCCTCTACTGCAGCAAGGACCAGCTGGACCCTGGTCCATAAACTAAACACTGGTCTGAAGACAGTTTTTAGCTCAAACTCCTAATCGTAGACTAAAACCAAATGCTGATCTGAAGACAGTTTTTAAGCTCTACCTCCTAATTAGGGTTGAGGTTAGGATTTAGTGAGAGCGACAACATCACAATTACAAAGCAAACCCCTGCAAAGCAATTGGCAGCAGTTCCCATCCTTTTCTGTTCCCGGAAACCACCAAATCACAGTCAAAAGCTCTTGAGTACTGCCATTTGTGGAGTTTGCAGAGTGTTTTTGCCGGTCAAATGTGGTCAAATTTAGCAGTAAGTGTAACAAATTAAATGCCTATTATTATAATAAACAAGTAATGTAAAATTGCTTATCATACCAGCCCTGAAGCACAAAGCAAAAGAAAACTGAAACACGTAGACTAGGCAATGACTAGGCCCTATCTACACAGGCAAGAAAGGCAATGAATAGCCTACTTCCTACAAATGTGACTTGTTGAATCACATGCAGACCAGATGTTATGTTATGATGTCGATGATGTCAAGTTTTGTAATAATATGCCATTTTTACCAATCAAATCTAAAAAATAAATCAAAAATGGACAATAGAAATAAGAAATATGAACATCTAGCGATCCGTACACCTCAATGTATTATTTTATTTGAGACTTTTCAAATATATTCCATTCATCATTCTCTTGTTTACATTATGGATAAATTCCCACTAATATGACTTTATGACACTAAGCTTTCACGTGTGTTTTTCTGTGATTATGAAGCTTGTTAATGTAGCTTAATGTAATGTAAATGTAAATGTTAAATGCTTGTTGGCGTGTTTGCTTCTCTGCACTAATCATTTGACCGCTGCAGTCTGAGATTCTTTATTTCCTTTTGTTTATGAAAAGAAGCTCGTACTGRCCTTAATAATTAACACATTTTTTTCTGATATGTTAACTTAATGAAATGTATTCATATTTTTATTCCAAACAAAAATGTATTTTTACAGTACAGCCCATGTACAGCCTATCTAAAACATCCATAAATACATTTCAATGGCAGCCCTGCATTAGGCTATCAAAGAACTGTCCATGGATAATCATATCAGTCGATAGAATCAGTGAATGAGGCCTAATTAGACAAAATACTTAGTATCTCGTTTGAATGACTAGAAAAACTAATAAAAATAAATAGTTTAAATGAGATAGTTCGAACAAGATAATTCCAAGAGTCTATTTTTATTTTTTGGGGGGGTCTTGGGCGTATTCCCAACTGTTATTATTTGTTTTTAAATGTTTTCTTTAGAATTGTTTTAACCCATAACAGTCTAAGCCTTGTCTAAGCATGAGGCATAACCAGTCTAAAGGCCTTGTCTAAGCATGAGGATTCTACTAATCTATAGGGAATTGTTTTAACCCATAACAGTCTAAGCCTTGTCTAAGCATGAGGAGTTCTACTAATCTATGGAATTGTTTTAACTCTAAACAGTCTAAGCCTCTGTCTAAGCATGAGGGTTCTACTAATGTATAGGGAATTGTTTTAAGAAGGTCATAGCAAAGATCATGTAGCTATTTGATGTTGAATTTAAACCCCTTGAAGTATGAACAAATACATCAGTACCAGTCAAAAGTTTGGACACACCTACTCATTCAAAAGTTTCTATATTTTTACTATTTTCTACATTGTAGAAAAATGTGAAGACATCAACTATGAAATAACACATATGAATCATGTAGTAACCAAAAAAAGTGTCAAAGTAGCCACCCTTTTCATTGTTGCCAGCTTTGCACACTCTTGGCATTCTCTCAACCATCTTCATGAGGAATGCTTTCCAAACAGTCTTGAAGGAGTTCCCACTTATGCTGAAGCACTTGTTGGCTGCTTTTCCTTTACTCTGCAGTCCAACTCATCCCAACCATCTCAGTTGGTTGAGGTCGGTGATGTGGAAGCCAGTCATCTGAAGCAGCACTCCATCACTCTCCTTGGTCAAATAACCCTTACACACCCTGGAGGTGTGTTTTCTCTAAATGTCCTGTTGAAAAACAAATGATAGTCCCACACTAAGCGCAAACCACATTGGATGGCGTATCGCTGCAGAATGCTGTGTAGCCATCTGCGTTAAGCGTGCCTTGAATCTTAAATAAATTGCTAACAGTGTCAACAGGCAAAGCACCCCACACCATCACCCCTCCTCCCCATGCTTCACGATGGGAACCACACATTCAGAGACAATCCGTTCATTTACTCTGTGTCACACAAAGCATGGCGGTTGGACCCAAAAATCTCAAATGTGACTCATCAGATCAAAAGACAGATTTCCACTGGTCTAATGTCCATTGCTTGTGTATTTTGGCCCAAGCAAGTCTCTTATCTTATTGGTGTCCTTTAGTAGTGTTCTTTGCAGCAATTTGCCCATGAAGCCTGATTCACGCAGTCTCCTCTGAACAATTGATGTCAAGATGTGTCTGTTACTTGAACTCTGTGAAGCATTTATTTGGGCTGCAATCTGAGGTCCAGTTAACTACGATGGAAAGGTAACTGGGTCTTCCTTTCCTGTGGCGGTTCCTCATGTGGCGGTCCTCATGTGGCGGTCCTCATGTGGCGCGTCCTCATGTGGCGGTCCTCATGTGGCGGTCCTCATGTGGCGGTTTGCATTAACTGACCTTCATGTCTTAAAGAATGATGGACTGTCGTTTCACTTTTTTTA
>NW_019944629.1:82780-94249 GCF_002910315.2 Salvelinus sp. IW2-2015
AGTTCTACTAATCTATAGGGAATTGTTTTAACCCATAACAGTCTAAGCCTTGTCTAAGCATTGAGGAGTTCTACTAATCTATAGGGAATTGTTTTAACCCATAACAGTCTAAGCCTTGTCTAAGCATGAGGGGTTCTACTAATGTATAGGGCATTGTTTTAAGAAGGTCATAGCAAAGATCATGTAGCTATTGATTGTTGAATTTTAAGACCCCTTGAAGTATGAACAAATACACTAGTACCAGTCAAAAGTTTGGACACACCTACTCATTCAAAAGTTTTTCTATATTTTTACTATTTTCTACATTGTAGAAATTGTGAAGACATCAACACTATGAAATAACACATATGGAATCATGTAGTACCAAAAAAAGTGTCAAAGTAGCCACCCTTTTCATTGTTGCCAGCTTTGCACACTCTTGGCATTCTCTCAACCATCTTCATGAGGAATGCTTTCCAAACAGTCTTGAAGGAGTTCCCACTTATGCTGAAGCACTTGTTGGCGCCTTTTCCTTTACTCTGCAGTCCAACTCATCCCAACCATCTCAGTTGGTTAGGTCGTGGTGATGTGGAAGCCTGTCATCTGGTGCACACTCCATCACTCTCCTGGTCAAATAACCCTTACACACCCTGGAGGTGTGTTTTCTCTAAATGTCCTGTTGAAAAACAAATGATAGTCCCACACTAAGCGTCAAACCACATGGGATGGCGTATCGCTGCAGAATGCTGGGTAGCCATCTGGTTAAGCGTGCCTTGAATTCTAAATAAATTGCTAACAGTGTCAACAGGCAAAGCACCCCACACCATCACCCCTCCTCCTCCATGCTTCACGATGGAACCACACATTCGGAGACAATCCGTTCATTACTCTGTGTCACACAAAGACATGGCGGTTGGACCCAAAAAATCTCAAATGTGGACTCATCAGATCAAAGACAGATTTCCACTGTCTAATGTCCATTGCTTGTGTATTTTGGCCAAGCAAGTCTCTTATCTTATTGTGTCCTTTAGTAGTTTTCTTTGCAGCAATTTGCCATGAAGGCCTGATTCACGCAGTCTCCTCTGAACAATTGATGTCAAGATGTGTCTGTTACTTGAACTCTGTGAAGCATTTATTTGGCTGCAATCTGAGGTCCAGTTAACTACGGTGGAAAGGTAACTGGGTCTTCCTTTCCTGTGGCGGGCCTCATGTGGCGGTCCATGTTGGCGGCCTCATGTGGCGCCGTCCATGTGCGGTCCTCATTGCGTCCTCATGTGGCGGTCCTCATGTGGCGGTCCTCTGTGGCGGTCCTCATGTGGCGGTCCTCATGTGCTCGCTCATGTCGCGTCCTCATGTGGCGCGTCCTCCTGTGCGGTCCTCCTTGGCGGTCCTCTGTGGCGCTCCTCAGTGTGGCGCGTCCTCATGTGGCGGTCCTCACTGTGCGGTTTGCATTAACTGACCCTTACTGTTACAATCTAATCGATGTATCTTTCTTGCGACTTTCTTGAGTCTGCTCTCTTATTATATATACCTATCTTCTTTCTATATATCTTTTTGTTTATAGACTATCCTCTACCTGTCATCTATGTATCTATCTATTTTATATCTATTATATCTATATTATAATGGTAAAAGAATGCGCGACAGAGTTGTATAGCTTGTGGTGTAAGACATATGCGAGCAACCTGTTTGATGCTCCTCGTCTTTTTGAGCTGTTCTTGCCATAATATGGACTTGGTCTTTTACCAAATAGGGTTATCTTCTGTATAACACCCCTACCTTGTCACAACACAACTGATTGTCTCAAATGCATTAAGAAGGAAAGAAATTCCACAAGTTAACTTTTAACAAGGCACACCTGTTAATTGAAAAGCATTCCAGGTGACTACTTCATGAAGCTGGTTGAGAGAATACCAAGGGTGTGCAAAGATGTCATCAGGGCAAAGGGTGGTTACTTTGAAGAATCTCAAATTTAAAATATATTTAGATTTGTTTAACACTTGTTTGGTTACTACTTGATTCCATATGTGTTTTTTCAAAGTKTTGATGTCTTCACTATTATTGTACAATGTAGAAAATTGTAAAAATAAAGAAAAACCCTTGAATGAGTAGGTGTGTCCAAACTGTTGACTAGTACTGTATATAAAACAATTATTTGATAAAYAATTATTTTGGGCCTMACTATTAGCTATTAGCCTGTACAAACAGATTAAATAACATATTCACAATGATTAGTTGTTCAATGTAGTGAATAAAACTATTATTTAAATGAAGTTTGTTCTGAAGTGTCTGTTCTATATCTGAGAGATATAAGAAAGATCAGGAAACATTTTAAACCCCTTATTTTTGTCACTATTCTTGTCACAGTCTCCATATATACAGTACKTCCATACATTTGTTCATCTCTTACCGGGGAACCTTCAGACGAGTCTTCTGAGGCCTGTGGACATCTTAGAGCAAAATAACTGATATGCCGGTGTTTGTGAGAGTCTCACCTTTGCACAGAGGATTAGGAAACATTTGTTATATTTTTAACATGTATTTAACCCCTTATTTTTGGCACTGAACAGTCTCCATATATACAGTATTTCCATAAWWWWWWWTCAACTGTTACCGGGGGACCWWCAGACTAGTCTTGTGAGGCCTGTGGGCATCTTAGAGCAAAACAACCGACATGTTCATGAGATTCTGTTCAGATATGGGTCAAGTCTTGAGCGTACAGGCTAGCACTAAAACACTTGAAGTATTCATCAAGATTTAGAAGTCAACAAAAAACAAGTATATTTCTCATAACTCACAGATTTAAGTTTGAGCTAAATGATCCTTGATATGACTTTCTTAAAACAATTCCAAATAGCTTCCCTGTTGTTTAAGGCAGAGTGTTGAGGTTCCCTGTTGTTTGAAAGCCAGGGTGTTGAGGTTCCCTGTTGTTGAAGGCAGGGTGTTTGAGGTTCCCTGTTGTTGAAGGCAGGGTGTTGAGGATCCCTGTTGTTGAAGGCAGGGTGTTGAGGATCCCTGTTGTTGAAGGTAGGGTGTTGAGGTTCCTGTTGTTGAAGGTAGGGTGTTGAGGTTCCTGTTGTTGAAGACAGGGTGTTGAGGTTCCCTGTTGTTGAAGGCAGGGTGTTGAGGTTCCCTGTTGTTGAAGGCAGGGTGTTGAGGATCCTGTTGTTGAAGGTAGGGGGTTGAGGTTCCCTGTTGTTGAAGGCAGCGTGTTGAGGATCCCTGTTGTTGAAGGTAGGGTGTTGAGGTTCCCTGTTTGTTGAAGGTAGGGTGTTGAGGTTCCCTGTTGTTGAAGGCAGGGTGTTGAGGATCCCTGTTGTTGAAGGCAGGGTGTTGAGGTTCTCTGTTGTTGAAGGCAGGGTGTTGAGGTTCCCTGTTGTTGAAGGCAGGGTGTTGAGGATCCCTGTTGTTGAAGGCAGGGTGTTGAGGTTCCCTGTTGTTGAAGGCAGGGGTTGAGGTTCCTGTGTTGAAGCAGGGTGTTGAGGTTCCCTGTTGTTGAGGCAGGGTGTTGAGGTTCCCTGTTGTTGAAGGCAGGGTGTTGAGAATCCCTGTTGTTGAAGGCAGGTGTTTGAGGATCCCTGTTGTTGAAGGTAGGGTGTTGAGGTTCCCTGTTGTTGAAGGCAGGGTGTTGAGGTTCCCTATGTGTTGAAGGCAGGGTGTTGAGGTTCCCTGTTGTTGAAGGCAGGGTGTTGAGGTTCCCGTTTGTTGAAGGCAGGGTGTTGAGGATCTGTTGTTGAGGTAGGGGGTTGAGGTTCCTGTTGTTGAAGGCAGGGTGTTGAGGATCCTGTTGTTGAAGGCAGGGTGTTGAGGATCCCTGTTGTTGAAGGCAGGGTGTTGAGGTTCTCTGTTGTTGAAGGCAGGGTGTTGAGGTTCCCTGTTGTTGAAGGCAGGGTGTTGAGGATCCCTGTTGTTGAAGGCAGGGTGTTGAGGTTCCCTGTTGTTGAAAGCAGGGTGTTGAGGATCCCTGTTGTTGAAGGTAGGGTGTTGAGGTTCCCTGTTGTTGCAAGTAGGGTGTTGAGGTTCCCTGTTGTTGAAGGAAGGGTGTTGACGTTCCTGTTGTTGAAGGCAGGGTGTTGAGGTTCCCTGTTGTTGAAGGCAGGGTGTTGAGGATCCCTGTTGTTGAAGGTAGGGGGTTGAGGTTCCCTGTTGTTGAAGGCAGGGTGTTGAGGATCCTTGTTGAAGGTAGGGTGTTGAGGTTCCCTGTTGTTGAAGGTAGGGTGTTGAGGTTCCCTGTTGTTGAAGGCAGGGTGTTGAGGATCCCTGTTGTTGAAGGCAGGGTGTTGAGGATCCCTGTTGTTGAAGGCAGGGTGTTGAGGTTCCCTGTTGTTGAAGGCAGGGTGTTGAGGTTCCCTGTTGTTGAAGGCAGGGTGTTGAGGATCCCTGTTGTTGAAGGCAGGGTGTTGAGGTTCCCTGTTGTTGAAGGCAGGGGGTTGAGGTTCCTGTTGTTGACGGCAGGGTGTTGAGGTCCCTGTTGTTGAAGGCAGGGTGTTGAGGTTCCCTGTTGTTGAAGGCAGGGTGTTGAGGATCCCTGTTGTTGAAGGCAGGGTGTTGAGGTTCCTGTTGTTGAAGGTAGGGTGTTGAGTTCCCTGTTGTTGAAGGCAGGGTGTTGAGGTTCCCTGTTGTTGAAGGCAGGGTGTTGAGGTTCCCTGTTGTTGAAGGCAGGTTGTTGAGGATCCCTGTTGTTGAAGTAGGGGGTTGAGGTTCCCTGTTGTTGAAGTCAGGGTGTTGAGGATCCTGTTGTTGAAGGCATGGTGTTGAGGTTCCTGTTGTTGAAGGTAGGGTGTTGAGGTTCCCTGTTGTTGAAGGCAGGGTGTTGAGGTTCCCTGTTGTTGAAGGCAGGGGTTGAGGTTCCCTGTTGTTGAAGGCAGGGTGTTGAGGTTCCCTGTTGTTGAAGGCAGGGTGTTGAGGTTCCCTCTTGTTGAAGGCAGGGTGTTGAGGTTCCCTGTTGTATAGGCAACTAAACCATGTAAATAGATGTCTGGAAACATCTGGGCATACAATAGATAATGTGAATGATAAAGGACAATGGAAGCTAAGAGCAGATTAGAGTAAAACTGTAAAAAAAAAGCTTAGTGTATGATCACTGCTTGCTTAGAGTCCTAGCCCCAAATGCAAATTAAATTATATCGGAGTGAGAGCAAAATCACCTTAGACTTATAGGTGAAAGGGCAATATAATATCAATCCATTATACAAGAACAAAATAGTGATTTACAAAATGCCCCCAATGACAAAAAGGGAATATACTTAATTTAAAAAATATTCTACAAGTAAGCATCACCCCCATCATTTTTGGGGTTATATACACTCAGAGGCCAGTTTATTAGCTTTACCCATCAAGTACCGGGTCGGACAACCCTTTGCCTACAGAACAGCCTGAATTCTTTGGGGAGTGGAAACGTTGCTCAATTGGTATCAAGGGACCTAACGTGTACCAGGGAAACATTCCCCACACCATTACACCACCGCCATCAGTACCGTTGACACCMGGMCAGATTGGGCCATAGGCAAATTATGTTTTTCCACTCCTAAATGATCCAGTGTTGGTGATGGCGTGCCCACTGGAKCCRCTTCTTMTTGTTTTTTAGCTGATAGGAGTGGAMCCCGGTGTGGTCATCTGCAACAACAGCCCATCTGTGACCAGTGACTGACGAGTTGCGTGTTCCAGGATGCCGTTCTACACACCACTGTTGTACGCCTGACTGCTGTTTSTGGCTCTCCTGTTAGCTTGCACCATTCTTGCCATTCTCCTTCGACCTCTCAGGACTGCCGCTGAGTGGATGTTTTTGCGTTTTGTCGTCACATCGTTCTTGGTAAATCCAAGACACTGTCATGTGTGAAAAGCCCAGGAGGCCATCTGTTTCTAAGATACTGGAAACGTTGTGCCTGGCTCTAAATATCATACCACGCTCAAAGTCGCTTAGGTTACTTGTTTAGCCCATTCTAACGTTTAATTGAACAGTAACTGAAYGCCTGTTTTTATATAGCAAACCACAGCCACGTGACTCGATATCGAGTAGGAGCAAAAYCATTTTCGTGAACTGTGTGGTGTACCTAATAAACTGGCCACCGAGTGTATTTCAGAATTGCAACAGGATATTGTTTTCAACCACTTTCTTTCAGTTCAATGGTATCAAACACCCAACCTGTGATCAAAAGAGCAGAGACTATAAGGAGGGCTATGTATGAGGCCGGGCATCCAACCTGCCAGTAAATGAATAGGTGTCACGGAGGTTATGCAAAAGAAGAAATTAGATTTAAATTTTTCCCGAAAAAAAAAACTCCTCTTCTCATTTCTAAAAAGCCAGTTAAGAATGAAGAAAGACATTTGGCCACGGAGCAAATCCCCATTTCTTTGTGTAGCTATTTGAATAGGCCCCTATGTCTCTACCTCTCTCATCGTCTCTGCCTCTCTCTCTCTCGCTGTCTGTCTCTCTCTCAGGTTCTTTTTGTGTTGTAGCTCCATCTTTATTAATGTATCAGCGCCGGGTGCTCCAGACAAGATCCAAGAGAACACCTGGGTGTGCGTCCTACACGGCGCCCTATGCCCTACGCAGTGCACTACTTTTCACCAGAGCTCTATGAGTAGCGCACCGCAGGGAATAGGGCGTCGTGCGGGACACACTCCTGTGTTTGATTTCTCAGACAGCAATTTCCCTTATTAGCTGAATATTCAATTAGACCGCACGTGGCCTGTATTGTGTGGGATCTACCCTGTAAGATCTGGGTTAAACGCTTGGTCACTTCGAAGGGTTTGAGCCCTCCCACATCGTTGACAAGACAAAGTCTTCATGAATCACAAATGGCACCCTATTCCCTACGTAGTGCACTACTTTTGACCAGGGCCCTGTATAGGGAATAGGGTGCCATTTGGGACAGAGGTAGACAGTCGTTTAAACGTCCGGGGGCTGCTGCTGATGTTTGATACTCAAGAGGAGCTTGGTTTAGAAGACAGCACCAAACATTTGTGGCTGGTCCTGAACTGTTACAATGACTTACTGTCAGGGTTACAATGACTTACTGTCATGGTTACAATGACTTACTGTCAGGGTTACAATGACTTACTGTCAGAGTTACAATGACTTACTGTCAGGGTTACGATGACTTACTGTCAGGGTTACGATGACTTACTGTCAGGGTTACGATGAATTACTGTCAGGGTTACGATGAACTTTACTGTCAGGGTTACGATGACTTACTGTCAGGGTTACGATGACTTACTGTCAGGGTTTCGATGACTTACCTGTCAGGCTTCAATGACTTACTGTCAGGGTTACAATGACTTACTGTCAGGCTTACGATGACTTACTGTCAGGGTTACGATGACTTACTGTCAGGGTTACAATGACTTACTGTGTGGGTTACGATGACTTACTGTCAGGGTTACGATGACTTACTGTGTGGGTTACAATGACTTACTGTCAGGGTTACAAAGACTTACTGTAGGGTTACGATGACTTACTGTCAGGGTTACGATGATCTACTGTCAGGCTTACGATGACTTACTGTCAGGGTTACGATGACTTACTGTCAGGGTTACAATGACTTACTGTCAGGGTTGCAATGACTTACTGTCAGGGTTACGATGATTTACTGTCAAGGTTACAATGACTTACTGTGTGGGTTACGATGACTTACTGTCAGGGTTACGATGACTTACTGTTAGGGTTACGATGACTTACTGTCAGGGTTACAATACATTACTGTCATGGTTAAAATGGCTTACTGTCAGGGTTCGATGCTTACTGTCATGGTTACGATGACTTACTGTCAGGGTTACAATGACTTACTGTCAGGGTTACAATGACTTACTGTCAGGGTTACGATGACTTACTGTCAGGGTTACATGACTTACTGTCGGGTTACGATGACTTACTGTCAGGGTTACGATGACTTACTGTCAGGGTTACGATGACTTACTGTCAGGGTTACGATGACTTACTGTCAGGGTACAATGATTCGTCAGGGTTACAATGACTTACTGTCAGGGTTACGATGACTTACTGTTAGGGTTACGATGACTTACTGTCAGGGTTACGATGACTTACTGTGTGGGTTACGATGACTTACTGTCAGGGTTACAATGACTTACTGTCAGACAGACAGAAACAGACAGACAGACAGACAGACAGACAGACAGACAGACAGACAGACAGACAGACAGACAGACAGACAGACAGGCCAGACAGACAGACAGACAGACAGACAGACAGACAGACAGACAGACAGACAGACAGACAGACAGACAGACAGACAGACAGACAGACAGACAGACAGACAGCAGACAGACAGACAGACAGACAGACAGACAGACAGACAGACAGACAGACAGAGAACAGACAGCAGACACGTCCCGCTGCTGCTCCTCAAACCTTTAATCAACAATGTACCCAGTCTGTGTCTTGGTGAGCTCTGTGTAATGTAGATGGGACAAACTCTGATTTCCCCTTTTAGACTCAAGACCAGAATGCAGCCCAACTTGTCCTGTGTAGGTACTTCAGGTAATACTTGAGGTATTACGGCTAAGGCACAATCAGCAGTAGATGGATGGGATGCTCTGAATATACCGAGAGGTTCAAGAGTCCTTACAGCCAGAAGCCTGAAGAGTCTGATTAACCTGGGAAATGATAGGGTAGGACAGACAGACAGATAGATAGGTGGGGATATCAACCCCAAACCACACATGATTAGTTAGAGACATGTTTCTCTCTGTGAGATCAAAAGATGTTCCAATGCAGCGTAGGCTACAACAGCCTAAGAATGATCCGTTTCTCTGACTCTAATGCAGCGTAGGCTACAACAGCCTAGAATGATCCGTTTCTCCTGACTCCTAATGCAGCGTAGGCTACAACAGCCTAGAATGATCCGTTTCTCTGACTCTAATGCAGCGTAGGCTACACCAGCCTAGAATGATCCGTTTCTCTGACTCTAATGCAGCGTAGGCTACAACAGCCTAGAATGATCCGTTTCTCTGACTCTAATGCAGCGTAGGCTACAACAGCCTAGAATGATCTGTTTCTCTGACTCTAATGCAGCGTAGGCTACAACAGCCTAGAATGATCCGTTTCTCTAACTCTAATGCAGCGTAGGCTACACCAGCCTAGAATGATCCGTTTCTCTGACTCTAATGCAGCGTAGGCTACACCAGCCTAGAATGATCCGTTTCTCTGAACTCTAATGCAGCGTAGGCTACAACAGCCTAGAATGATCTGTTTCTCTGACTCTAATGCAGCGTAGGCTACAACAGCCTAGAATGATCCGTTCTCTGACGCTAATAATTACTGTATAGCACGCTGTTTTTGAACAAATTAGCCACGTTAAGCCAATGTACAAATTAATGAACGTGACGAAAACTTCGGGGTCCCCCTCTGTCAATGTAATCTTATTCGTGATGATCTCAAAGGCTACATTTATCCTAGAAAAGCACCACTCTCCACTCTGCGAAGCTTTATGAATCCTGTCCTTATGATGTTAGGTACAGTGGCCTTCAGAAAGTATTCATACCCTTTGACTTCTTCCACATTGTGTTGTGTTACAGCCTGAATTTAAAATGTATTAAATTGAGCTGGTGTGTCACTGATCTACACACAATACCCCATAATTGGCTCCCGACTGGCGCAGCTGTCTAAGGCATTGCATCTCAGTGCCAGAGGCATCACTACAGACCCTGGTTCGATCCCGGGCTGTAACACAACTGGTCGTGATCGGGAGTCCCATAGAGCGTCACACAATTGGCCCAGCGTCGTCCGGGTTAGGGTAGGGTTTGGCCAGGGTAGGCTGTCATTGTAAAATAAGAATTTGTTCTTAACTGACTTGCCTATGGCCTCCCGTGTGGCACCAGAGATTCTGGGTTGGAGTCCAGGCTCTGTTGTAGCTAAGAAGAACACAGCCATGAAAAAAKAATGGTACCAACACATCCTCCGAGAGCAACTTTTCCCAACCATCCAGGAACAGTTTGGTGACGAACAATGTCTTTTCCAGCATGATGGAGCACCTTGCCATAAGGCAAAAGTGATAACTAAGTGGATCGGGGAACAAAACATCGATATTTTGGGTCCATGGCCAGGAAACTCCCCAGACCTTAATCCCATTGAGAACTTGTGGTCAATCCTCAAGAGGAGGGTGTACAAACAAAAACCCACAAATTCTGACAAACTCCAAGCATTGATTATGCAAGAATGGGCTGCCATCAGTCAGGATGTGGCCCAGAAAGTTAATTGACAGCATGCCAGGGCGGACTGCAGAGGTCTTGAAAAAGAAGGGTCAACACTGCAAATATTGACTCTTTGCATCAACTTCATGTAATTGTCAATAAAAGCCTTTGACACTTATGAAATGCTTGTAATTATACTTCAGTATTATATAGTAACATCTGACAAAAATATCTAAAGACACTGAGGCAGCAGACTTCGTGAAAATGTATATTTGTGTCATTCTCATATCTTCTGGCCACGACTGTACACTGGAGTTGCTTACCAAGATGACATTGAATGCTCCTGAGTGGCCTACTTAAATAGGCTTGAAGATCTACGGCAAGACTTGAAATCTATCACATGTATGTTCTCAAGTGGGGGAATAATTCCCTAATCAAGATATTAGTGTTTTATTTATCATACATTTTTAATAAATGGTCGAATTTTTCTCCCACTTTGAATACAGAGTATTTTATGAATATATTGAACAAAAACGACAATAAAATACATTTTAAACCCACAAAGTTACACAACACAGGTATGCACTGCTACATAATGTATAATGTATAATACAGCCCTGCTACATACTGTATGATGTTGAATACAGGCCCTGCTACATACTGTATGATGTTGAATACAGGCCCTGCTACATAACTGTATGATGTGAATACAGGCCCTGCTACATACTGTATGATGTTGAATACAGGCCCTGCTAAATACTGTATTATGTGATACTGTACAGGCCTGTTACCAGTATTCGTTCTTCTACAGTTGGTAGGGTCATGGTAGTCAAGCTGTTAGGGGCCGGTTAGTCGGTGTTGGTGCTCGCTTGTCTGATTGTGCAGCCTTCTGTCTGATAGACATGGTTTGGTTCTGGGTGGGCGTTTATTTGTTTCTGGGTGCGACAGCTGGTGTCGTATTTATTTGTGTGTAGGGTCGTAGACCGATTATGTTGGGTTTGTCTTTTTTTTTTTGTCTTTTCTTCACCTGGATTCCGTCTTGAAGGACACATCGTACCCTTTCTCCGTCAGTGTGGTGACCTTCCTGAACCTCCAGTAACTCGAGGTACATTTCATGACCGTATCGACTAACAATTTGAGACATGCTTAGCAGTCGACATTCCAAAGCTCAAAGGTTCAACTTAACATGGAGACTTATCAAAGTAATAGTGCCATGGTCAAACAACACAGACTACACACGCACATGATTGTGGGATATATCAAGGGAAAAAGCAGGACTGAGCACACACACACAACACAACACAACACACACAACACACACACACACACACACACACA
>NW_019944629.1:99448-104793 GCF_002910315.2 Salvelinus sp. IW2-2015
TTTACAATCAAGGGCTGCAGTCTGGTTTAATTTGTGGAAATCTGAATAGGACAAGTTAGAATGAAAGAGAAAGAATGAGGTGAGGCACACTGGAAGAGGAGTGGGTTCTGTGTGCTGATAAAGCAATCCTTTCTTTCACTATGCACTGCAAGACCTTCACTATATCCTTGTTTTCTTTCCTTCACTATATCCTTGTTTTTATTTCCTTCACTATATCCTTGTTTTCTTTCCTTCACTATATCCTTGTTTCTATTTCCTTCACTATATCCTTGTTTCTATTTCCTTCACTGTATCCTTGTTTTCTTTCCTTCACTATATCCTTGTTTTTATTTCCTTCACTATATCCTTGTTTTTATTTCCTTCACTATATCCTTGTTTTTTTTCCTTCACTATATCCTAGTTTTTTTTCCTTTACTATATGCTTGTTTTCTTTCCTTCACTATATCCTTGTTTTATTTCCTTCACTATATCCTTGTTTTCTTTCCTTCACTATATCCTTGGTTTCTTTCCTTCACTATATCCTTGTTTTTATTTCGTTCACTATATCCTAGTTTTTTTTCCTTCACTATATTCTTGTTTTCTTTCCTTCACTATATCCTTGTTTTATTTCCTTCACTATATTCTTGTTTTCTTTCCTTCACTATATCCTTGTTTTATTTCCTTCACTATAACCTTGTTTTCTTTCCTTCACTATATCCTTGTTTTATTTCCTTCACTATAACCTTGTTTTCTTTCCTTCACTATATCCTTGTTTTTTCCCTTCACTATATCCTTGTTTTCTTTCCTTCACTATATCCTTGTTTTATTTCCTTCACTATAACCTTGTTTTCTTTCCTTCACTATATCCTTGTTTTTTTCCCTTCACTATATCCTTGTTTTCTTTCCTTCACTATATCCTTGGTTTCTTTCCTTCACCCTATCCTTGTTTTCTTTCCTTCACTATATCCTTGTTTTTATTTCCTTCACTATATCCTTGTTTTATTTCCTTCACTATAACCTTGTTTATTTTCGTTCACTATATCCTTGTTTTATTTCCTTCACTGTATCCTTGTTTTTATTTCCTTCACTATATCCTTGTTTTTATTTCCTTCACTGTATCCTTGTTTTATTTCCTTCACTATATCCTTGTTTTATTTCCTTCACTATATCCTTCAACTTCACTATATCCACTCCACATTGTGATTGTGATAAAACTAAAATTACATTGTTGCATCTAACTGCTTGTGCTATTGTGTTACTTGGCCACTTTCACAACCAAGTCAGCAGAGTAATGTTACGTCAGCATACAGTTCATTGTTGGTTATTATTGTGTGTAATGACAACCAAACGCTCTGTGTCAAATCAATAATTTCTGTGTATTGTTCAGGAAAAAACAAAAAAAACAAGGGGTACTGAATGCGAAACACTGGAAATTAAGAAGAGAACTGCTGAGGAGGCAATGAATACAAAACAACCAGATACATGTGAAATGCTTTCTAGCACTGTAATATTCAGTCAATATATTAATATCTCGGTGCATCTTGGGACAATGTACAGCAGCATGACAGTGGTTCTCCACCTCATGTATCCAGATTCCGTCCCCGCTGTACTGTATGTAATCTGTGCATGTCTCAGAATATAGCACCCACCCAATACAAATTACAGGAAGGAAGAAGAGAGAAATGCTCTAGTCAGCATATTAAAATTATTACGTTTTTTTATTTCTAAATGTAGGACCCTTGTATGTATAAAAAATAAACAGACTACTATAGCCCACGGAAAAGCAAATAACACATTCGTAAATGTCAAAAAATCTTATCATAAGGAATACATTTTTGAAGTGTCTGTCCCATATCTAGGAGATCAGTGGTGGTCRGTGCCATTTAAAATTGCATCAATAGGTTTAGGCTGCTACATGATAGCCTTTACCCATCATGAGGTTGCTACAACCTAGCCTATGAATGAACGTTTACAACRTAGTTGCACAGGTCGAGGTCATTTTTTTGTAATCGAGGTGACAGACAGCGACACATTTTTAAAAAAACTTGCGCACTCTTGCCTGCATCTAACTGATCTAGGGTGTAATTAACCATTAGTCCAACAGTTGCAAACGAGAGTTTCTATTGGACAAATTTATGTTTATCCCCGTTGACTTTTTAACAGAATCTGGCCGAATGAATACACCTCTGATCACACGCAAACACAGTTCACTTTCAAAGCAGCCGCATACAAACGGCTACACCATGGTGCTACCCTACAGAGTGCTGTTGAGGCTACTGTAGACCTTCGTTGCAAAACAGTGTGTTTTAATCAATTATTTGGTGATGTGAATGTATTTAGTACAGTTTTATCTAAAAAATTTAAGCTTTTTTAATGTTTCACTTTTATTTTTATGGAAGTCACTGAGGAGGATGATCCTCCTCTTCTTCTGAGGAGGAGCCTCCTCTGTAGGAGATAAAAAAAAGCCTTAAAAAGGTTTAATATCCTATATATATCTCCATACTTCCATTCATTTATATGAATAATATGTGTTGCCATCAAATTAATTGTTAAATATCTATATATATCTGCATGCTACCATTCATTTATATGTTGTTTCCTTCAGACGAGTCTGTGACACTTGTGGGGTCGTATAGACAAAACGGAGAACCCATCCGTGTCGTGAGAGTCTAGTTTTCTAACCTCCAGGCACCAAAGTTAGTAAGCCAAATCGTTCAGATCCTACAGACATTTTTGTGAGACAACCGATTATCGTGATGTCTCCCGGTCTGACGACAACAACGCTGTAGCTCTGCCATTTATTTAAAGCAGATATCTCTACTGTCACGAATACCAAACGAATGGCTCCCCTTCCTGTTCGGGTGGCGCTCGGCGGTCGTCGTCGGCGGTCTACTAGCTGCCACCGATCCCTCTTTCCTTTTCGTTGTTTCTGTCTAATTGTTTTCACCTGTTCCTTGTTGGGTTTTGGGAGGGGGTTATTTAAGTTCATTAGCCCGCTGGTGTTGTCGGGCTTGTTGTTATTCACGTTAGTGGGTTTGTGTTCTTTTGGGTTTTCGCTGTTCGTATTTTAATAACTATGGTTTTGTGGCTTGGTTGCACCTGTGTTTTGGGCTTCACCCGTGTTTTGTAACTGTTACTTGACGAGAAGGACATTAAAAGCGTTTTCCCATCTCACCTCTCTCTCTGCGTCCAACACCATCACTCTCAGACGTTACAAAGTCACCTTTACTGACTCATTTTAGGGATTATTATATGTTTGAATTATTAATTGGGGGTGGAAAGCCTTCCCAGAAGAGTGGATGATTTTATAGCTCTCAAAGTGGGGACCAACTCCAATTAATTCCCTTTAGTGAAAATGCGGAAACGAGATATGTACCGAAGTACGAGGCAGCCCTATCACAGGCTTTAAAGGACAAGCAACGAACAGCAGTCCATTTCGATAAGCGACCAGCACCACACGACTAAAAGTCAAACCAATCGAAGAGCATGCACCCCCATGAAACAAGCCGCAACTTAACCAGATAGTGACGTGCGTCCCAATTGACCTTCTTCAGTGTACGCAAAGAGGAGAGCAAAGGATTCGACGCAAAATGCAGCAGAGGCGTCTGATGACATATGAGAGATTATAATTTAAAACGAAGACGAACCAAGAACACACACATTGAGAATTTACAAATAATAACTATAACGCGAGTTCAACAGACTAGAACAACACGAGAACTTATGAACAGCACGTGAAGAAACCAGTGCAACCGTGTTTTTTTTTCGTGCAGACCAGACGGCCACAATGACGAAAGTCGTAGCCACCATGTTCTTCGATGTGGTCTCCCAGCTCTCTTCACCGCCAAGGGGTTGTGTGGGTCAGCTGGAACACCACCGAATGTCCTTATAGCACTTGTCGTGCAGACGGCCACAGCCCTGCTCGCCACCAAAGAATCCCATCACGAACAGGGAAATAGACTACCACAAACGAAGGCGTAACAAACGAAACAGTGTGTGTAGTGCAACATATACAGACACGAAGACAATCACCCACAAACCAAACAGCGCTCGTGCCAACACCAACCAGTATATATGGTCTCAATCAGCAGGAGTAAAACGGTCAAAACACCGTCTGTCTGATTGAGAAACCATATAAGGCCTAATTTTAAAGTGACCTAAACATCTAGGAAACGCGACCCAAAGGCAGAATAAGAGAAGCTCCAACCCCAACTCACGCCCTGCACAACTAAACACATACAAAATAAAACAAAAAACAGTCCAGGAACGTGACAGAACCCCCCCCCAAGTAGCGAACTCCGGACGACACCACAAAAAAGTCTAGGGGAGGGTCTGGGTGGGCATCTGTCACGGTGGGGCTCATAGCTCTGGGCGTGGTTTCCCCTTCCCACCATAATACATCTCCGCTTCTTTATTCCGCCTCACGAATTTGCCCCACCCTCAACAAACCCCTGACCCCCCAACCCGCAGTCAGACCAGTCCCCACTAAATTAAGGGCAGCAGCAACCGGAAATGATGGGCCAACACCGGAGTGAGTGGCAAACGGGAGGGAACACCGGAATGAGGGACCGGCTGGCGGGATCCTGGCCTGGCTCGGCCTCTGGGCGGATCCTGGCTGGCTGGCTCAGGCGGAATCCTGGCCCTGGCTGGCTTGCGAATCCTGGCTGCGCTGGCTCTGGCGGATCCTGGCTGTGCTTGGCTCTGACGCTGGCGATCCTGGCGTGGATGACGCGGCTACTGGCGGATCTGGCTGGATGACGGTCTTCTGGCGGATCCGGCTGGATGAACGGCCTCCCGTACGCGCAGTGGCTCCTGCTTGAACGGCTCTGGCCTGCTCATGGCCGGCTGATCGGCATCTGGCAGATCCCTGGCTCGCTGACGGCTCTGGCTGCCTCATGCGCGTCGCTGACGGCTACTCACTGGACTGCTATGGCTCTCGTGCCGGCCTCTGGTCTGTCCTTTGCTCACTGGCGGCTTCTTGGCAGATCCCTGTCTGTTGGCGGCTTCTGGCAATCCTGTCTGGTGGCGGCTCTGGCTAGACGCTGCATCCTGGTTGGCGGGCTTCTGAGGCAGATCCTGGTCTGTTTGGCGGCTCTGGCAATCCTGTCTGGCGTGCGGGGCTTCTGGCAGATCCTGACTCCAAGACGAAATGGCTCTGGCGGCTCTGGCAGATCCTGACTGACGAATGGCTCTAGCGGCCTCCTTGACTGGACGAACGCGCCTCTGACGGCTCTGGGACAGTCACGTGGCGGCTCCAAAATGGCTTCTGGACTAGTACGGATGGCTCAGACGGCATCCCCTGGTGCTCGAGGCTCAGTGGCGCTGGGGAGACGGTGTGATGCTAGCGGATGGCTCAGATGGCGCGG
>NW_019944629.1:107757-111265 GCF_002910315.2 Salvelinus sp. IW2-2015
TATATCTGCATGCTACCATTCATTTATATGTGTTTCCTTCAGACGAGTCCTGTGACACTTGTGGGGGTCGTAGAGCAAAACGCAGAACACCATCGTGTTCGTGAGAGTCTAGTTTTTCTAACCTCCAGGCACCAAAGTTAGTAAGCCAAATCGTTCAGATCCTACAGACATTTTTGYGAGACAACCGATTATTCGTGATGTCTCCCGGTCTGACGAACAACGCTGTAGCTCTGCCATTTATTTAAAGCAGATATCTCTACTGTCACGAATACCACCGAAGGTGGCTCCCCTTCCTGTTCGGGTGGCGCTCGGCGGTCGTCGTCGCCGGTCTACTAGCTGCCACCGATCCCTCTTTCCTTTTCGTTTGTTTCTGTCTAATTGTTTTCACCTGTTCCTTGTTGGGGTTTTGGGATGGGTGTTATTTAAGTTTGTTTAGCCCGCTGGTGTTTGTGCGGGCTTGTTGTTATTTCACGTTAGTGGTGTTTGTGTTCTTTTGGGTTTTCGCTGTTCGGTATTTTTAATAACTATGGTTTTGGGCTTGTTGCACCTGTGTTTTGGGCTTCACCCGTGTTTGTAACTGGTTACTTGACGAAAGGACATTAAAAGCGTTTTTCCCATCCACCTTCTGCTCTCTGCGTCCACACCCATCACTCTCCAGACGTTACATCTACTTTAAACTGACTAATTTTGATGGGGATTGTATTATTATGTTAATTAGATTAATTGGGGGTGGAAAGCCTTCCCAGAAGAGTGGATGATTTTATAGCTCAAAGTGGGGACCAACTCCATATTAATTCCCATGATTTGGGAATGAGATGATCGACGAGCAGCTATAAACACACACATTAAAGGACAGCAAAACACAGTCATTGTAAGCACCAATAAAACACCATAAATCACCCAAACAAACACTTACATGTAACGGTTCTCCTCCTCCTCTTCAGACGAAGAGGAGGAGCAAGGATTCGACCAAAATGCAGCGAGGTGTGATGACATATTGAAATTTATTTAAAGACGAAGACGAACACGAAACAACACTTGAGAATTTACAAAATAACAAACGCAGTCAACAGACCTGAACAAACGAACTTACATGACACGAAGAACGCACGAACAGGAAATAGACTACACAAACGAACTAACAAACGAAACAGTGTGGTGCAACATATACAGACACGGAAGACAATCACCCACAAACAAACAGTGTGAACAGCCAACCTATATATGGTTCTCAATCAGAGGAAAACGTCAAACACCTGTCTCTGATTGAGAACCATATAAGGCTAATTACAAGTGACCTAAACATAGAAACACAAAACATAGAATGCCCACCCCAACTCACGCCCTGACCAACTAAACACAATACAAAATAAACATAAAACAGGTCAGGAACGTGACAGAACCCCCCCCTCAAGGTGCGAACTCCGGACGCACCACACCAAAAGTCTAGGGAGGGTCTGGTGGCATCTGTCCCACGGTGGTGGCTCAGGCTCTGGGCGTGGTTCCCTTCCCACCATAATACATCCCCGCTTCTTTATCCGCCTCACAATCCCACCCTCCAACTAACCCCACCTAATTAAGGGGCAGCACCGGAATGAGGGGCCAACAACCGGATGAGGGGCACACAGGAATTGAGGGGAACACCGGAATGAGGGGCGGATCCTGGCTGGCTGGCTCTGGCGGATCCTGGCTGGCTGGCTCAGGCGGATCCTGGCTGGCTGGCTCTGGCGGATCCTGGCTGGCTGGCTCTGGCGGATCCTGGCTGGCTGGCTCTGGCGGATCCTGGCTGGATGACGGCTCTGGCGGATCCTGGCTGGATGACGGCTCTGGCGGATCCGGCTGGATGACGGCTCTAGACGCTCATGGGCTCGCTGACGGCTCTGGCTGCTCATGGCTCGCTGACGGCTCTGGCAGATCTGGCTCGCTGACGGCTCTGGCTGCTCATGGCTCGCTGACGGCTCTGGCTGCTCATGGCTCGCTGACGGCTCTGGCTGCTCATGGCTCACTGGCGGCTCTGGCAGAATCCTGTCTGGTTGGCGGCTCTGGCAGATCCTGTCTGGTTGGGCGGCTCTGGCAGATCCTGTCTGGTTGGCGGCTCTGGCAGATTCCTGTCTGGTTGGCGGCTCTGGCAGATCCTGTCTGGTTTGGGCGCTCTGGCAAAGTCCTGACTGACGAATGGCTCTGGCGGTTCTGGCAGATCCTGACTGCACGAATGGCTCTAGCGGCTCCTGACTGACGAACGGCACTGACGGCTCGGGACAGACGGGCGGTCTAATGGCTCTGGAACAGACGGATGGGCTCAGACGGCATCTGGCAGACGGATGGCTCAGATGGCGCTGGGGAGACGGATGGCTCAGATGGCGCTGGGGAGACGGATGGCTCAGATGGCGCTGGGGAGACGGATGGCTCAGATGGCGCTGGGGAGACGGATGCTCAGATGGCGCTGGGGAGACGGATGGGCTAAATGGCGCTGGGGAGACGGATGGCTCAGACGGTGTTGGGCAGATACAGACTCTAGCCGACTGAGGCGCACTGTAGGCCTGGTGCGTGGTGCCGGAACTGGAGGCACTGAGCTGGAGACACGCATCATAGGAGAGTGCGTGGAGGAGGAACAGGGCTCTGGAAACGCACTGGAAGCCTGGTGCGTGGTGTAGGCACTGGTGGTACTCGGGCTGGGGCGGGAAGGTGGCGCCGGAAATACCGGACCGTGCAGGCGTACTGGCTCCCTTGAGCATTGAGCCTGCCAACCTTACCTGGCTGAATGCTCCCCGTCGCCCGACCAGTGCGGGGATGTGGAATAACCCGCACCGGGCTATGTAGGCGAACGGGGACACCATGCGTAAGGCTGGTGCCATGTATGCCGGCCCGAGGAGACGCACTGGAGACCAGACGCGTTGAGCCGGCTTCATGACACCTGGCTCAATGCCCAATCTAGCCCTACCAGTGGCGGAGGTGGAATAACCCGCACCGGGCTATGCACACGTACAGGAGACACCGTGCGCTCTACTGCGTAACACGGTGTCTGCCCGTACTCTCGCTCTCCACGGTAAAGTACAGGGAGTGGGCGCCAGGTCTCCTACTGACTTCGCCACTCTCCCTTCTAGCCCCCCCCCAATAAATTTTTGGGTTTATTACTCACAGGCTTTTCGGCTTCCAGCCACGTCTCCTAGCTGCCTCCTCAAACCACCGCTCCTGGGCTTTAGCTGCCTCCCTCTCTTCCTGAGAGCGGCGATTCTCTCCTGCCTTAGCCCCAGGGTCCTTTCTCCATTCAATATCTGCTCCCAAGTCCACGAGTCCTGGTTTCGCTGTTGAGCTCTCCCCGCCGCTTGGTCCTAGGTTGGTGGGTGATTCTGTAACGGTTCTCCTCCTTCAGACGAAGAGGAGGAGCAAGGATTCCGACCAAATGCAGCGAGGTGTGATGACATATTGAAATGTATTAAAGACGAGGACGAACACGAAACACACCTTGAGAATTTACAATAACAAACGCAGTCAACAGACCTGAACA
>NW_019944629.1:112721-124069 GCF_002910315.2 Salvelinus sp. IW2-2015
GATGGCGCCGGCCAGAATGCCTGAAATGTTGCTACTGATCACATTGTATAACCACGATTTGTGGCTGCTAAATATGCACATTTTCGAACAAAACCTATATGCATTGTGTAATTATGATGTTACAGGACTGTCATCTGATGAAGTTTATCAAGGTTAGTCAAAATTTATATATTTGCTGGATTGTTACGATCGCTAACCTTTGCTGCTGGTAAATTGCTTGTGTTTCTGGTTATTGTGGTAAGCTAATATAATGCTATATTGTGTTTTCGCTGTAAACCACTTAAAAAATCTGAAATATTGGCTGGTTCACAAGATGTTGGTCTTTCATTTGCTGTACGCTGTGTATTTTTCAGAAATGTTTTATGATGCGTATTTCGTATTTGACGTTGGTCTCTGTAATTATTCTGGCTGCATCGACGCTATTTCAGATTGCAGCTGCAATGTAGAACTGTGATTTATACCTGTAATATGCACATTTTTTTAACAAAACATATGCTATACAATAAATATGTTATCAGACTGTCATCTGATGAAGTTTTTTCTTGGTTAGTGACTATTTATATCTTTATTTAGTCGAATTTGTGAACGCTACCTTGCAGTAAGAAAATGGTGGAGAAAAAAAGTTGAGTCTTTTGCTATCGTGGTTAGCTAATAGAATACATATTGTGTCTTCCCTGTAAAACATTTTAAAAATCAGAAATGATGGCTGGATTCACAAGATCTGTATCTTTCATCTGGTGTCTTGGACTTGTGATTTCATGATATTTAGATGCTAGTATTTACTTGTGGCGCTATGCTAGGCTATGCTAGTCAGCTTTTTACTGATGGGGTGCTCCCGGATCCGGGATGAGTACCAAGTAAAAAAGTTAAGGTCGCACCGCTGGTTGTGGGCAACAATTTCATGGCACGAAACGAAATGTGGAACCGACACATACAAATGTTCACCGCGCGCCTCATGAAGTTGAACATGAGGAAGGCAAGCAAGCTGACGCGTTTTTCGGCCCTTTCCAGATTTATGTCTACGTGCACATTTGCGCACCGGGGGCACGAGAATGCAGAGACTCCGGCGTCAAGCTGTCACCACATTTTTAACTTAACAGAACATATTCCTCACCAGTTTATGAAATTCCATCGGCTTGCTACACCGCTGTGGCTGGGGATAGGAAGAGCAAGGCAGGAGACAGAGAGAACCCATGTTGTAGGCAATAAAATATCATGTTTTGTTTAACAATCAGTGATTTATTAGGGCATAAAATGAGGTTTGAAACCCACTGTTTCATTAAACAAAACATTGCGATATCTACATTAGGCTAATTATAATAAGTTAATAATGGCTATAAACACACAAGTATAGACTTGTTTGCAACGTGGTTTCCTATAGGCGAATCCAAATAACCTATCCAACCTAACTTATAGCTCTCGTGTAGTGGTAATTGCAGTGATTGTAATTGTACGCGGTAACGTCAAAGCAGATCGAGGGGGTAAAACTAGAGTGCAGAAGAAAAAGCCTATGACACATGTTGGCTCCGCCAGTACCGGGGTTAAGAGCTACTGTTGAACTGTGGAGGGCCTGCCGAACTCCCGCTGTGGCCCCACTGGGTTTAACGTGTCCCTTAAAATAACATCTCTGTTAATATCTCTAACAAATTGACATTTCATTCAGACGGTTGCATTTTTACTGGAGGTTTCTTTCCTTAGATTGTTACTTAGGTATTTCATATTTTAGCCTAATTTTGCTTTCTATTATTAGGCCAAGGCTACCACATCATAATCTAAAACGAATAGGCTATGCCTTCTAAATGTAGGTGACGGGTATTATTTTGTGAAAATATTTGTGCAAGCTCCAAATATAACATTTTGTCAGAGAATATAAATTATGTTTGAATTTAATACATTTGACAAACAGGCCAATGCCTACGGTTAACACAGTGACATAAACATATCTGAAAAGACTGACTGAAGAGTAGAGTAGGCCTAATGATGACTTGTTAATTATTGATAATAACAATTTAGGCTAAATGGTCAGATGAATAGGTAGCGTATCCACCCAGCATTAGACAATTCTTCCACAGAAGTGGATATCCAAGACCAGAGCTCTTTATTACAGACTGCTCTAGCCAAGACAACAAATACACATTTTTGAAGTATGCTATATCATTTGTTGAGTTGTCTTTACCTTATTCAATCCAATTCCGTTAGTTGCAAATAACATCATCATCCATTTAATTGGTCTGAATGTCCGATTCAGTTTCCATTCAAAAATCCACAGAGGCCTATAGTTGGTCCAGTTTTTGTCTATAGAAAAAATAGATATCCTCAATTCTTTATTATTCGTTATCAGACAGGTGATGGTTGATGGATCTAAAGCTGTTCCTCCTAACTTTGTGCCTCGCTATGGTATGTTTCCTCTCCTCTCCCTCCTCATAGTGTGGCCCTCGCCCCCGCGGCCCAGTCTCTGGTGTGTCTACGAGTCCATGGGAGGGGGAGGGAGGAGAAACAGACACGCGCACAGCGTAGAGGGAGAGAATGATAGGGAGAGAGAGAGAGAGGTCTTTCACTTCATTGGTGGCACATAGAGTTCCATATTTTGGCTGAACATTTGTTGTGGTTTGTTTTATTTATTATATTGGACATCTGGTTATATTAGTCAGTTATTAAAGGTCGTGGTTAAAGTAACTATTATAGCTGTCATTCATGCAGCCTATAATCAAGTCCTTACAGTAAATGGTTATTGTCAAATGGTGAAAGTTTGGACACTCTTCAAGCTTCCCTAATGCATATCTAGATAATATTTATTCTATTCTAAATTGAAATAATGAATCCATTTGGAAATGTAACATTGCTTGCTTGAATGAGTGTGTCTTTCAATACTTTAGGTTCATATGAAGTGTTCTGTATTTACATCCTAACATAACATTTCATATTATGGTAAAAATAATGGGCTCCTTTACACTTGAATTGGGCTTTCTTGTGTTACTATGTGCGTTTTTAGATTAGTTGTATTTGCTGTAAAGAAAAGGTGAGGGTTGAACAGTGTTGTTGCATGATCATGCATGTGAAAATTCAATATTTTGATATAATCTGTTCAATAATTTTGAGCCAGGTCCAGATAAACGTCCTGGAAAGATTTCCCCACAAAATTCAAGCATTGACTTGTTAAATTCAAGCATTTGACCATAAATGGTATCTCAGAATCAGACTGCAGTACATTGCAGATGCCAATGAGTCAGGGATGTATTACCATGATGCCTAAATGTTAAAAGTCCTCCATAAAGTATATCATTATAGATTTATATCAGCTGGATGCTTTGGTCTCAGCTGTGATTCCAAGAGGAGGAAAAGCTGGGGATCTGGTATTCTGATGAGATGACTCAGCAAAGAGATTACTGTTGGAGGGTAAAAATAATACCAACCTTTCAATTAAGAGATCAAGAACATCCCTTTTAAAGCCAAATAAATACTTATCTTACGAACCCTTTACTGAAATAAAAAAGCTATTTTATTTTATATAGGATGTTATATTACTACAAATACTTAAATGTCCCATAGGGCGGCGCACAATTGGCCCTCCGTCGCCCGGGTTAAGGGAGTGTTTGGCCGGGGTAGACCGTCATTTTAAATAAGAATTTGTTCTTAATTGACTTGCCTAGTTAAATAAAGGTTAAATAAAATGTAAATAAAAAATACAGTATCTGGCTTCCTCATAGCCTAGGCCAAGACATACTAATGCGATTCCCTGTGAATCAGTGAATCGCTTTGAAATTAATTATGCAATATTTATCCTGCCAGTGCAATAAACAGTAGGCTTAATTACTTTATAACAACATGACACAAAAATTAACAACACAAGAACTTAACCAATGGTGAGTACACTAGACTAGAGTACAATACATATTGTACAAACATTGTTGCTATGAATGAACTCAATTGTACATTCTTCATTATAGACATTACGTTACTAGTGTTTACTGAACATGCACCTTCCAGTAAGAATCACGATGACGCACGACAATACTCTTTCAGTGACATTTACACTTGTGTGTTTCTTCAATTACAAAGTCAATCACTCAATTGGGACTGATTAAGATAAGGTATAAGGCGGCAGGCAGCCTAGCGGTTAGAGAGTTGGGCGAGTAACGGAAAGGTTGCTGGTTCGAATCACAGTGCCAACAAGGTGGGAAATTATGTTGATGTGCCCTTCAGCAAGGCACTTAACCCTAATTGCTCCTATTAGTCGCTCTGGATAAGAGCCTCTGCAAAATGATTTAAATGTAAAACTGTAACTTTATCGACCCCAAAAGGAATCAATCCTCAATTGCAACAGACAGAACTACAATCAGCAACGTTCTGCCGCAACATACTGTATATTGAATAAGTAGCTAGATTACACATACACACTGGTCTTGATATGCGTGTTAGTTCTAGTATCTTCCAGGAAAAATATGAGGCTCTCCAGTGAAACAGACCAGGAGGCAGACGTGCTGACACACCAGTGAGACGTCGTTAATTTCTGTCATTTCGGGGAGCGCTGCAATAACTAACGCACTTCAACTTTGTCCCAATGTCAATGTCAATACCACACACACACACACACACACACACACACACACACAGACACACACACACACACACAGAGAGAGCTTTATATGGTGGTGGGAAGTCTGAATTACAGTAAGGCAGCCAGTGCCTCTAACAACATATTTCCATGTCAGAAACAAGTTTAAATAGCAATGATTTGGTCATTAAGCATAGAAGAAACTTCTAACTCACATTCAGGCTTGTGCGCGGGAATTGAAACCACCATCTTGTTCTGCCAGCACCACTATGCCCCTAGCAACTCAGCCACATTGACCTGGTTGTGTGTGGTACTTATTGAGTATTAACCTGTGCACTGTACGCCTCTTAGCATGATTACTGTATGGGATACCAATGCTGAGGTCTGGTCTTGATGTCCCATACATGTGTTAGCAAGAGAACACAAGACAGACTGAGACAGGTCGTAAAGACGAGAAGTAGAGAGAGGGAGGGTGGGGGGACATACCTAGCCCCGCAGGGTGTGAGGAATTTGAACAAATACCTGGCACGGGAATGCCAAAGAAGGAGGAGAGGGGCTAAGGGGGAGAGGGCTAAGGGCTAAGGGGAGAGGGGCTGGGGGGGGAGGCTGGAGGGAAGGGGCTGGGTGGGGGAGAAGCTGAGGGAGAGGGGCTAGGAGGGAGAGGGGCTAGGGGCGGGAGAAGCTGGAGGGAGAGGGGCTAGGAGGGGTACAGGGACATAGGCTTGCTCCGATACAGACAGAACAATGGATTGAAATAGAGATACAGTGTATATAGACAGGGATGAAGAAAGGTAGAAGGAAAGGCCAAAGACGGGAGAGAGCAGTGAGCTCTGGGTGCTCACTGCTTGGGCTCTCAAGTGGACAGAGATAGAGAGAAATATAGAGATGAAGGGGTATGGAATAGTTAGGCGAGAGAATTTAGTGGTCAATGTTGACTCAGACAAATGAGGAGAAAATTGAGAACGACAAATTGGGGGAAAGAGGGGAGAAATGGAGAGAAGGGGAGATGAGAAGGGAAGTTAATCTGAGATGGTATGCGGCGTGTTTTCTTCTGTGGTACACATCCAGCCCATCAATCTCTGTTCACATGACAGTCCTGTCTGGTGTAATCTCTAATTACATGCACTTGAGCTATGACTGCGGCATCTTAACCTACTCTACAGTTGTTTCAATGAACATTTGAGGAACGAAGAATAACCTCATTCAGAGATGTGACTTCAGAGATGTGTCCAGATCAATTATATAATTTCTTATTTTCTGAACTATTATCTATTTCTTTCATCATTGAAACTGACCCCAAACCAGGGTCTTCATTCTCCTCCTGACCATTGTTGTGCTGATCACATCTATGCTCTATAACGTTACATTTATGTTGTTTTAGGTTGTGTCTGGAAGGGACCTGGATCTAGCTGTCGCTTCGAGATGGACATCACATAGAGAACCTGGCTGGTCTAAACCCTTGGATGACAGAGGTAAATTGTAATACGCCAAGGTAGGAACCATATCCTTGAGGCAGCTGTCACAGTGGTACTACGCTGTCATGACCATGATAACGACAACAGACATTATATTTCAGTATTTCATGACAGCCAACAGTCATCCGTATTGTTCTGATGTAGTCAGGTGTGTGTCTGATGTATGTAATTAATCCAGTGTTGTGTAGGCAGATGTAAGTCGGGTGTGTGTCTGATGTAATTCATCCAGTGTTGTTTGTAGCCGAATGTAAGTCAGTGTGTGTGTCTGATGTAATTCATCCAGTGTTGTGTAGCCAGATGTAAGTCAGGTGTGTGTCTGATGTAATTCATCCAGTGTGTGTTAGCCAGATGTAAGTCAGGTGTGTGTCTGATGTAAGTAATTAATCCCAGTTTTGTGTAGCCAGATGTAAGTCAGGTGTGTGTCTGATGTAAGTAATTAATCCAGTGTTGTGTAGACAGATGTAAGTCAGGTGTGAAGCCTTCCATGTGACCGACAATCCTTCTGACGTGTCTTTGTAGGCTACTGCTGAGTTCCAGAGGTTATGACTATAAAAACATAACTGAGCTTGAAATCACACACACACACTCTCCTTGGAAAAACAGTGTTTTATTTTTCTATATATCAGCATCTGTGAGCGGTAGTTACAAGGGATGTAACTTTAGTAGCCTCTCATGACAGAAATTAAAATACACCAAATAATCACCTCCGGCTTYTCGTGCTGTCCTTGCGCTATACCTTCATTATGTTAATTAATTTMTTCCTGTTTCTCAACGACTGACTGACAAATTGCCCACCGGTTGGCCAGCTTCCCATACTAATAATTAAATGGGCGGACATCTTTTCTGCRTGACAAACGGTTGTTCCTTCCGGCTGATTAGCCACGCTCGCGATGAGTTATTGATCCCCCTCCGCACACAGGCCTATGTAGGACTCTAAACAAGATGTTTCACTTTCACTAATCCACAGAGCAAGGGTTGTTTTGGCTTATTGTGTTGTCATTTACCAGCACAACAGATGCCGATATTTCTTTCAGCGAGACTGGCCTCTGCCAATAGGTCTAGATCTTTATGGCACAGGAAGAGTTACCTCCATATTGGTAGTCCTTTTCCCTCCTCAATTGCTACTGTCCCATTTAGTCAGAGTAACAGTGATGTGGCCGGTCTCTGAGGAAAGGTTGACAGCAGTATTGGACGTTTGACTGCAGCCTCGCAAATCGATGTTTGTGTCTTTTGGACGAACATCATATATAGCAGTGAGTTTGTGAGATCGTGTTGGATGTGGCTTCCCACAGGAGTCATATGAACTGCTAATGGCTGCTCTAAGGGAGGAACAGTTTAACCTGCGCCTCTGAATCACTTATATATGACGTTTCTAGTCTCTTTTGACAGGCAGTGAAGTCTGGAGAACCTCAAAGCCACAGATTGAACCAAGATGGTCTCTCCTCCTCCTCCTGAATCCTGGAGCATTTGATTTGGACATTCTGTGACCATGACAAAATCTGGAAACTG
Source organism: Salvelinus sp. IW2-2015 (assembly GCF_002910315.2). Classification (NCBI taxonomy): domain Eukaryota; kingdom Metazoa; phylum Chordata; class Actinopteri; order Salmoniformes; family Salmonidae; genus Salvelinus; species Salvelinus sp. IW2-2015. The sequence goes on from NW_019944629.1 coordinate 120,261, forward strand.
TTACTGGGCCTGAATCTCTCTTTGTGCTAGATCAGAATTTTATGGAGCCCATGTGGTATGTTATCTCTGCAGCCAAGGTCTTACTGCAGAGGAGGGAGATGGTCCCCATCACTGTGATGAGCAGATCAGTGGAACTATTGGACATATCCGTCTTGTCTTCTTTCTCCCAGATGCTGAGACGGTTATAAAGCATTTATTCAATGTAACTGTAGTTTAACATCTATTATGATCATTTTAATGTAATAGTTATGTAATAATTATAATATTGGTGTAGGATGCAATATATTTAGTGTCAAATCACTTGACAATCACAAAAAAGAAACCCTTATACTCTGAAACAAGCCCCGAGAGGAAAGCTACATGAAAATGGTCACATAAATGGCATTTTCTCCCAAGGCAGAGGGAAATAGTGCTTAGATTCCCTGTTGGGTAGTTTATACTATCATGCATAATCTAAATTCCAAACCTCGACCTCCCGAGTGGCACAGCATCGCAGTGCTTGAGGCGTCACTACAGACCCAGGTTCGATCCCAGGCTGTGTTGCAGCCGGCCACCTCTCCCGAGTCCGTACGGGAGTTGCAGTGATGGGACAAGACTGTAACTACCAATTGCGGAGAAAAAGGGCTAAAAAAATAAGCCCAAACCTCCTTGGTTGCTGCAAGCACTTTGGTGATGATTGCAAAAATGGCTGACATCTGCTCTCTGGTGGTTATGTGTTGCTAAAGCACCCTCCCTCTGCTCTACCCATACAAACACCCTATAAAAAAGCATAGCCTGGAAATGCCAATTACAGATCTTTAGGGGAAGCATGTTCTGAATGATGGGATGTATATTTTAATTAAACCCGGCGTGTAGGTACGGGTGGGCCTGGGTGGGTGCAGGCCCACCTGCTGGGAGACAGGCCCATCCAATCAGATTGAGATGAAAAAAATAAAGGATGGTGTTTACTTGTCAGTGTTCCAAATGGGACATTCTTTGTCTTTTAACTTAAACATGCAAATGCCTTCAGATAGAATTCATAGCAAGCAGTGCACTGGGTTAGTCATATTTGATGAACTGTAATGACATTCACTCTCACAGTATGGGTTGCCAAAAATAACTAATTGAAAGCCACAACCCCAATATGCCACAAATATGACTGCATTGAAGCATATGTCACTGTGCTTCTATGGCTATATGCACCATGTCACTGCCTATGTCATTTGTTTATTTAGCAAACAAGACAGCTCATAACCCAGTGCCTTTATCACAGTTAACACACCTATATTTTAGCTTTAATTGCAGGAAATTAGACATTTTCTCTCAGCCTCATGGCAAAATGTGTAAAAACATTTTTTGGGGGGGCACCCACCAACGAATGTCTGTCTATGCCACTGAATTGAACTGTTTCATAAAACCATGCCTCCCTTCTCTCTCTCTTTGCTGTGCTGATCATGAACTTTCACATTCAAAAGCTGTTAGAGGCAATAATGAAGTATTTCTTCCATCTCTTTCTCTCTTGCTCTCCTCTCTCTCTCATGACATGTACACTCTCTCTCTCTCCTCTATCTTTCCCGCTCCCCTTCTCTCCCTCCCATGTACACATTTCTCTCTCTCTCTATTTCTCTYTCTCGCTGCCTGGAGAGAATTTTCCATCRATCAATTACAATCAGTGTACCTTTCTCACACTATGCAAGGACAGACGGCTAGATGGACCAGTAGCATAACGGTACAAAACCACAGCTAATSTATTGAATCACTGGTAGGYCTATTAATCCTTCATATCTAATTCGCAYAGTGACGTGATCATTTACTCCTTATTATGATTGTACACTATGTGATTCATTTGCTAACTTTAGCCAGAGAAAAGTGAATGCTTTATTGCCCGGCGTCATGATATGACATCCTTGGTTTCAGCCCCTAACCTCCTTTCCATCACCTTCCGGTGCGCTGCTGGCTGTCTGATCCTATTTGCATTAGATGACAGAGGCTATGATATGACGTCATAGGTCACGCCTTGGTGAATTTGACCGAGATTAAAACAGATTAAGTATTAGTAAACACACACACAGAGCCTACACATACATACACACAAGCCTCCTGCACAATTACCTTTTATTTGCATGACAAACATTTACATTATTAATGACACCAGAAATGAAGGTAACAATATATGTTTTTCCTGCTGAGCAACCTACCCATTTCGCAATGCCTTTTGCTTTTGCSCATTGACGTTGTATGACCAATATTCTCCACTTTACATTTAAACTTTAGACAATAAAATCATATGCAGAATGTATTMGTTTTACTGTCACACCATTAGTTTWACTGTCACAACACCACACATGTARGGGATATTTGAAGTAGCCAGTTGTTACTGGAGAGAGCGAGGGAGAAGGAGCCAGTCAGAGCGCACKACGAGACGTGGCCGGTAGCAGTCAGTCAACGAGGGTAATATCCCGGTGCGAGCCAGCGCACGGGCATACAGAGCGAGAGGAGGGYACCCGTCCCGGACACTTTACAGTAGGCTGGCTACCTCCTGTGTTACAAATTCATATAYGAAGAAAAGCAATCAGGTGGTCCTGAATGGAAATKTGCAGAATTTCTTTACAACTACAAAAAGGCGAATAAAACGGTGAGTGATAATTGTTTTGCATTAAATAAGTTGCCAAAATACACATTTTTGTATTGGACAAATTTGATCATAATACTCTTGCTGTTTTAACCGATATAACTGTTTTGAAATTTGCGCACARGCTTCCATAAATGGTAGCATCATGGACATTAGACATAACCTGCTGTTGTTCATAGTTGACAAACCACAAACATATATGATATTGTTTATGTCGCAGTGGAATAATGTCTGTTTACASTGTTTTAAAGTGCTCTGTTAGAGACATGCAGATAGTAGACACTTGAAAATGCCTTGCCTCTTAATTATTTGACAATTGTTTTGTACAGTGTTTTACATTGTAAATCTGTCCATTTCCATATTGGGCAGGTGTTTACTTCAGAGGAAGCAACTATTAACAGCCTCCTCTGTTTTGTATTTGGTGTATTTTTAGTTGGCAACATGTTATTAATAGTCATCTGTTTTGATCGGGATCCTCACTAGAATAGTGGGAACATATTGTCCAAAGGGATTTGGTGGAACTGTCCTTCAAAGTGACAGATTTCCACCCCACTGTAGACATATCTGTACATTGTATACTGATAGGTTAAAGGAAAAGGGAAASAAAGGCCTGTATTGCTGTGTTTTCGTGGCTGATTATTTTGGRTAATGGAAAAACATTCCTAAAAAAAATGGWAGTATTGGGAAYCACAGGCGTTGTATAATTTGACAGGGTTGWGACSTCTGTCTGTGACTAGGCTGTTGGGAAGAACCTTACTTTATTCTTGTTTAGTTACTTAAAACATAATTGAAGGTCAGAACTGTATTACCTACTCTTACTGTAGTTCAACCAATCAGAATTTGTATGATGATAATGCTGAAATCGTCACCATTTTCATCATCTTAAGTTATGTTGTTATCTGTGTGTGGTTATCTGTGTGTGGTTCCCTGGGCCATGTGAGCCAGTGTTTGGCAGCTCTGTGAGAGGGAGCGCTGTATTTGAACTCGTGGCCAAGGATTACCCCTCTACCATTCACTCTGTCCATTGAAGCTAGGGATATAGTGAGAGGTCAGAGAGATGGAAAGGGGAGGAGGGTGAGAAAAATATATAGTTTCACAGACTGACACGCCTCCTTGCGTGCCAACTCTCTCTCGGTCATTATCAGATGATTGTGTTCTGTGAAGCACAGCGAGAGATGAGGAATTACAGAGAGAAAGA